>NW_017720447.1:0-13766 GCF_001865875.1 Lupinus angustifolius | reverse complement strand
TGGTGAAGCATCTTTGTTTTTGGCCATACAATCCTCAAGGCTTTGGCTATAAATAGGAATGCTCCAAGCCATTGTAAGACACACCAATATTCTAGCTTTAGTGCATATTCTCTCTTCTTCTCTTGTTCTAATATTGTGAGGAATATTTTAGTGTTTAAGATATACTTGAGAGAGAGTGATATTGGGTGTACTTGGGTTTTGGGAAGTGAGTGAAACACTTGAGTGAACATGTAATTCTCTTTTATCATAGTGATAATATCATTGTTGCTCTTCAACCGTGGACGTAGGCAAATTGCTGAACCACTTTAATTTTTCGGTGTCATTTTCTCTATTTAAATTTTCTCCATGTGTCTTCCGCATCAACAATCAATATATTTTTTGCAACACTAATATTATTAAAAACAAAATATTACAATATTAAAATTTTAATTTAGTAAATCTCAAAAAACTTTAATGACGTCTATGTGATGAAGTGTCACATGGAGGTGGTTTTCTCCTTCTTGGTGGTTGAACTCTTAATTGTAACTCAGTCTGCTGTGAGATTATCCTTCTTCCACGTGTCGTCAATTGTGGCTCCTCCTCATTCTCATCATCTTCATCTTCATCAACATTCTCAACCACAACTTCATCATCAGTATGTTGCATACCAAAAATGTTTGACATAGATGGACGATAATACTGCTGAGAATCGTATGCTGACAATGATATACTTGGTGACAAACATTGATGATAGTGAGATTTGAGAACTTGATCACAAATAGGTGAATGAATAATTAAAATTTATGAACTTATACGATTGTTGTTGTTGAGGAGTAACTGATGAAGTGTGTGCTTGAGAATGAGTATCCGCTTGAGTTCGTTGTGGAGACCCAGTTTCTAGTATATGATAATGATGAGTATGAGGAGCTTCATCAATGTGACTAGAGTATGCATAGGGGTATAGCTCAGCCAATGCTCTCATCATTTCACGGCCAGATTAGAAGACATCGTATAAAGATTGTGTGGAATTTACTAAAGAAGTTGGACGACGAGTCTGATTACAAATTCTTTTTGCAAATGTGTACCGATAAAATTAGAGAAAATTAGTAGTAAATAATATAATTAAAGACAAAGTTTAATTTATAAAAAATGTTATCATTCCGTCAAAGTGTGTTCCATCTCTAGATATGTATCTTATAGTCCTTTTAAGTATCACTACATATACTCATAGTAGTGGTTCAAAGGTAGGGTATTTGTGGGTAAACCATAGACCATATAGTTTTCCCGATTATTCCATATTTGAATCTAGCGATGATGCTTATGTGGCTAGCCACAATCAGTTTTGTCACGTAAGTCAACTTCATGAAGTTTTTCATAATTCACTAGATCTTGTGGAATTGGTTGACCAAAATCAATTTGTCTCATAACCCGATTAGTAGCATGTCATTCCACAATTGCAAAACAAATTAGTGACACACGTGATCGGCTTATCTCTGAGAGGTTTGGTAGGAACGACAATTGGTAATATGATATTCACGCAAACTGGTAGAAATGTTACTAAAAAAGTTAATTAATACAAATATAAATATACATTTGCTAAATGTATATATTAATTAGCTATGTGTACAAACAAAATGAAAGAGAATAAAAAATATACAAACATAATAAACTAATATACATTTCTACATAAAATATACAAATATAAATACACAGACATAATAAACTAATATACATTTCTCTACTCCACTTATATGTAAAATATAAATTAATAAATGATATTTTTACAAACATAACCTATTTAAAGTAATAAATACTAATAACATATTTAAATTAATAAATACAAATAATATAATTGATTCATGCGCATGGTCAAATATTATACGTATGATATTAATAGCATATCCATGGATATTAGTGGTGATCAACTGTTGTAACTACCTTGTATTAATCATTGTTAGTTAGTAAATATATTTGAATAAATATTTTTAATTAGACATTTACATATTTATATTTATACTGTATATAAAGGGAAAACTTCATATAACTACCTATATTGTGTAATTATCTCTTACTTATTTTGTCCTTTTAATTAACTAAAATTACAATATTTTCTCACATAATAAAAAATATTAATAAAAATTAGAGTAAGTTACATACCTAACAATATCAAACAACAATATAATTTTTCATAATATCACAATTCATTTTCATACTTTTTATCACAAAAATGATAATATCATATACACTCCATTGTGGATTAGCAGGGCACGTAACACGCTAGTAATAATAAAATAAATATATACCTTTTGACCAATAGAGAATAAGGTGTAGTTGTGTCGCGCAGTCTTGATGCAAGATTTTGAATGTGATCACATGTCCATGATTGAAGCAGTAATAGTATATGATTGTTGATTTCTATTGCTCCAAGTGTTAACAAGTTACCAAAAGCAGTATTGCGGATAACTTGCTACACTGGCTCAGAAGGTACTAATTGCTAGAAACAAGATTTAGGCTGGAAAGTACATTCAATCTCACTCCAGACAATGTTTGATATATGATCATTTTGCATTGTTAGTAGAGAAATATCAATTGGTCCGAGATTAAGGTGCTCCATTAGAAAATGTGAAAAAAATGTGATGCAACTTGTAGATTTATAGTGATGGTGAGTATGAATGAATGAGTGAAAGTGAATATGAATATGAGTGAGTGAGATGTATGTTAGTATTTATCTCTCTTGACATATTTATATACAATAGTATCTCTTCTTAATTTATATTAGTATTTCTAGCTTAAATCATATTTAAAATTTTCACTCAACTGTCTATTTAAAATTAAATTTATGATTATCACTTGTAGTAATTTAATATCTTTTATTTTTAAATATTAATATAAAATATATTTACCTAAGTGTTAATATATAATATAAAATTGATTTAATAAAAAATGTGATTTGCCCATTCTATAAAAAACTTATTCTATATAAATTTTAATCATATTAATCCATCATCTTTTTCAGCATTTCAGCTTCCAAGATTGAGAAAGAAGTGACAAAAATGATAAACTATATCATATTTGTCACTATATCTTTTTTTACTTTATTTTTTATAGATAAAATACATAAAATCATCTTAGTTGTTATGTCCTCTTAATCTTTATTACATTTTTTATAAAAAAATAATATTATAATGATAATTAATTATACATTAGCAAATATGGTATAGGTACAAATTTTATTCATCCTTTATAATATATTATTAACAAATTATTAACAAAAGATCACACAAGAATGCTACATTTTTATTAATTATTTAATAACAAAACATATTAATAATTTTAAATCAGCATTATTATTAAATTATTATTTTATTTAATTATATAAATTTAATTATTATAATTTATTATTATAACAATGATAAAAATAAATTGATAATAAAAAGGTAGAAATTCATACCTAGTGTGACAAAAAATAAAGGGTTGTTAGGTCAGAAGCTGCATAGATAGATCCGTAGGCCACATGATAACCATAGATTGGCTAATGATAAGCTAATATTGTATAAAATAGTATAATGGCTAATGATAGGTCAATCCTATTAGTGTCTACCAAATCATATATAATTTTTTTATAGGCCATTTATTTCCTGATTCATTTATAAAATCTAATGATAATCATGATAAATTTGCTTTTAAATCCGTTATTATTTTGATGTAGGTTCCAATAATAACAAAAATGATTTTTGTAAATGGTGCAAGTTTTGTTGTGTAGTAATTAATTTTGGAAGAAGTGGAAGAAAAGGTAAACTTTTATTCAATAGTAATGAGAAGGGAAATATTAATTTTCATTTCATCTATATTGTATCTAACCTGACAACTAAGAGGAAGTGAATTAGTTGATAGGAGAAATAGTCAATTTTTCCACGAATATTAGAATGTAAGAGCAGCAGAAAATTGTTGAAGAAATTAATCAAGTTAAACTTAAATTGTAAACACAAGAAGGTAGAAGAAGAGTACACATAGAATTTTAGATTGGTTCACCTTACATCAAGTAATTTTGCCCCACAATTACAATTTCGCTCTCCAGACTCTTATACCTTACACACTCACAAATAGGGTTGGCAATGAACCGAACCAACTCGGTATTCGTTCGAAACTCGATTCATTATTTAGCTCGATAAATTTGGTTCATGAACCAAATGGGCTGAAAAATTATTTATTTATTTATATATATACATATATATATTTATATAAACTATTTTTTATGTTTATTATGACTCATACATTATTTTTTATATTTATTGTTATTATATATATAAAAATGATTATATTTATATATAAAAAACGTTTTCAAGTATTTTTCAAATTTTAATTAATTATTTGAGTTGTCCAAATGAACCATTTGAACTGAACCAAACAGTTCGCGAACTTTAACCGAGCTGAATTCGAGCTAAAAAAATAACTCGTAACGAACTCGAGTCGAGTTTCGAGCTGAACCTTGGTTCGACTCGTTTCCAGCCCTACTCACAAATATCTCACCATTGGAAATCAACCGTTCCAAGTCAACCCTTCCCCTTACCACTACACCCTTGTCATGACAAGTTTACAATGGGACGAAGAATAATAAAAATGGTTGGATTGCCTTTACAATACATAACAATGAAATAACTTACAATCATTTGACTCTCAATATAATTAGTAAACAAATGCTCTTGAAAAGTGCTTAAGAAACTTTAAGAACTTGTACTTTAAACAACTGTAGAAAACTTCTGAAAATTTTAGAACAAAAGTTAAATGCAATTACCAAGAATTTGCTTACAAAAGTTGTGTCAATTGTATATTGATTGTGTGTTCTCAAATGTGTGTTTCAATGCCTTTAAATAGGCTTTCAATCAGCCATGGTACCCTTCCAAAGGTTGGGACACGATTGGAATGAAACTCATTGAGTTTGAATGAAAGCATTTCATTTCAGATTTGAAAATCTGGTTTATCAATATAATGTAATCGGTTACAGCATTCATGTAATTGATTACCAAAAGCTTTTGTCTTTTGAAATAATCGGTTACCCTATTTGGGTAATCGATTACACCATGACAATTATTTTTCAAAATTGTTTTCTTCATCAGATAATCTGTTATGTAAACTCAGTAACCTGTTATCAACTGTCACATAATACAGGTAACATGTTACTCTGATCAAGTAACTCATTACTTGGTATGTGAAATGTTTTTCAAAGAGATTTTAATTCTTTTCAAAAATACTTTTAACTTTCTTTGACCATTATTACTAACTATACTTTGAGTTATAAGAATATAAATACTTAAGAAGACTTAGTCTTTAATTAATCCTTGAAGCTTGATCATCTTCTCTTCATGGTCAGCTTCTTTTTTGTGATCTTAGTGTTTTCATCAAAATCACACCAAGATCAAGAGTAAGATCTTATTCGCATTAATTTCATTACAAACCATTTTATGAAAATATTTCCATTCCAATTGTTTGAGTCGAGATGTTACATAATATCATTTAGATCTCAATTTTTTTGTACATTAGACTTCTATTATAGATATTATACGATTAAATTTTATTACATTAAAAACTTATTCAAGATGTATTGTTTTAATGATCATAAATGCCTAATTCAATTTATATCACATTTGTTATACAATACTTATCTTAATACCATTGAACCTCTATCTTATAGATTAGTTGGGTTTATTTTAATGTCAGTTGCTACTGAGGAAGGAGCCTCTACTGGGGGCTGATGCTTGGCAATTCATCCATAATCATCTCAGATCCTACTAGGTTGGAGCTTCGTGCACTGCACTGTCCTTTCGGTCCATTACATACAACATATCATAATAGTCATCAAATAACATAAACTGAAGCTATAAACTGAAAGGACATATTAAATCAAGTTTTAATTCTAGTTGAATGCACCAAATATGAATCTTGACAACCCTCAATTTTATTTTAATTTAGATAGTGAATCTTTCTAATATACTTTCCCTTTCAAAGTGTCAGGATTCAACCAGAAAGGAAGAAACATAACTATAAATGACATTGCCCAAAGACAAGATACAAACAAATCACAAGCTTCCATTTCCACCAGTAAATGAAGTCTTCACTCAAAGGCCCTCAAAGAACCTGGTGTGATCTTCAAATGTCTCCCCATGTCTGATTTTGCTTACAGATCCATTGTCTTCAACCTAAAATTTGTTACAAGATAATATATTAATCTTCAGGGTCTGCATCTAATGAGTAAGGATATAAAAAAATAGAATCGATACATCGTAATCACTGCTTTTAAACTCATAATTTATTTCAATACACAATTTCCCAACTGAACTTAGTCCAATTCCTAGAGGAAGAGGGAGACCAAGAAAAAACAACATAGGGAAAATGATAAAGGACTTAGAGCTTAATGCTTTGTCAAATAAACATGATTTATGATAGAGTATTATGGTGTAGTTTGACTCATATGTAGCCGACCTCACCTAGTGAGATAAAGACTTTGTTGTTAGTGTACACAATTTCCCAACTAAGATTTCCATCTTGAATTCCTTAACCAATGTCCTAAGCACTCACAAGCATTCTGCTGACAGTGAAAATTGTATTTTCATGTACAGCACTCATAACCAATGAGTAGTAAAACTTGAAACATATAAGGGATTTTACAACAGGTGTAAAGCTAATAACAGTATCACCAACAGGGCATGAGTTATTCAATTTTTATAGGATCCAAAAGCAGAGTATTAATTATAGCAAGCAATAATCTTATCCTTTAATTTACTTGATTATTGATCATCTTAAAGGAAGATATATGTAAGGCCAAAGAGAATATGATCCGATTACAGTTCCTATGAAGGGAAGGATATGCTTTTCCGAGCACCATTCATGAATAATATCAGTAATGAGTTTTTTATAAACCAACTATTCAAGTAATATTAATAGAAAAATAATATGCCCTTCTATACCTTAAGGAAAATAACATGTCATAAAGTGGTACTTTATTTATTAATGATTGGTTTACAAGTGTAAAAAGATTTTGTAGGAGGATATATCATTACTCATATTAATAACATATTGCTCGTTCATAAATGATTATCCAGATGTATTTTCCTCTCAACTACTCTCTCTTATGATAAGTCTGCTCAATGCTCAATGAGATTAGCAATTAAAAAAATCAGTTCCATACCCAATACTCAGGAGGCCGCATCTTTAGATTGTAAGTTGATGCCATACTCATGCAATAAGCACCAGCATCATGAACAACCAGACCAGTACCCTGAAAAGTGAAAATCAGTTCAGAATTCAGATAGTGTAATCAAGTTGGCATAGTCATTTTAGATCATCATAGTTTTGTACCGATTGCACACATGTTATTGTCAATATACAATATATTTTACCTTGGCTGGTGTTGGAAGCTGTCTATCTTTTCCTAAGAAATCTGCAGACTCACAGACAGGGCCAACCACATCAAAGTTCGCAACCTCGGCATTTGCTGGGGCAGGGGAAATCAGCTCTATGTGCTGCAACCAAACAATGAAATATTTCATTATTCATGAAAAGGAAATTTAGTGAAAAAAGGCACAATCAAGTAATATTTGGATAGCATCAAATAACCATAATGATCTTGAAATAAGATTTTTGAGGCCTGTTAACTCCAAAGCATAAGGGAAGATACATATATCATAAACTTTTACTTCTTTAGAATGCCAGACTTGAAAAAAAAATGTTGATCTTTTCCTCACTTTTTCACTACATTTGGCACAGGTATGAAGAAGGGGGCATAGGGCTTAACAGATACCCCAGCCAAACAGTCCAAACCATAATATGTTGGCCATAATTTCAGTTGATTGTAAAATATGTTTAATAGTCAACTTGTTTTAGGTAAAAGAACATGCACAAAAAGGATCTAGAATCTTCATTAGTCTCCAATAAAACCCTCAGAAAGGGAGGAGGGGAGCATCAAATCCAAAATTCCAATGAAAAAAACACCGTATGTTATACATCTGAATCAATATTGATGTACTTTTGTTCAAAAGCCATAGGAGGCAAAGAGCATTTGGAAAAGTACCTGGTAAGCATCATAAAGACTAGGGCGAATAAGTTCAGCCATGCTTCCATCAATTACAATGAAGTTTTTAGATCCATTAGTTTTGACACCCGTCACTCGGTTAACTAAGCAACAAGTATTTGCAATGAGTGATCTCCCAGGTTCAATGATGAGATTAAGATTACGCGAAAGGACAAGCTCCCGTACCTAGTCCAACCATGAATAAGCAAATACAGAAATAGCAGGAACACTTTAAGGAAAAACAAAGTGCATCTTTCTTATTGAAAAGCATTTAGATCGCAGTAGAGCATACCTAATTCAGCAAAATTAACAGACTTATGAGAGGAGCAGAAGAAGTTCCTCTATATGACTTAAAGGATGATAGGATATGCATACATAAATATGCAGGTACTTCTTGCAGCATATGTGAAACCAAAATAAATAAATAACACATGTAATCCAAGCATATGAATATTATATATCATATTGAACTACTCACTGATCACAAATAACAAGCGTTCACCAAAATCTTTATCGGCCACAAGTGACTACTGAGAGGCCCCAGCCCCATACATCCCATAGAAATTCCCAGATATGGAAGTTCACTCAGTCCCTTATCAAATCAGTTAACTCATAGGAGTACAACTGACAACCAGCAATGCATGCATTACAAAATATGACAGTGACCTAGTGCATCAAATACAAGCACTACACTTATGTAATTTATGCAAATGTATTAGTTTTCACAGGACTTGTTTTCCACATGATGCAGCATGTCACAACTTACAAGTGATGCATTTAAATATACCCACTGTAATATTTATAATGCCCATTTATCAGTTAATAGTTGTGCCTCATTCTTATAAGGAATTGAAAACTTAGCACATAATCACATAAAATTGGGAAGACAAAGTGAGATATCTGGGGTAGTCCTCACAGTATCAATGAGATCTCTGGGTGTAGGAAGGATAGCACCAGAATGATGATAATCTATGCCAAGTCCACCACCAATATTTAAATAATTAACTTCAAAACCCTGGGCTCGGATTTGGTCAATGTAGTTAACCATAATAGTTGCAGCATCCCTGAAAATGTCCACCTGAAGAAAATAAAGCAAGTGACAACGTTTTCAAGACCTACTTAAAAGATATTAAGAATCAACATATACCAATGCAAATTGAAAAAATAAAAGTTGTCCAGCAGATAGAAAAGGGGCAAAGGTTACTATAGATTACAGAAAAGCATGCTAAAGAAGAAAAAAATAGACTGGAGAAAAGAGCACCCCAAAGTAACAAAACCAAAAAAAAAACTTGGTTAACAATGATAAAGCATTTATCGGTCCGGATTTATCTAAAGGTTAAACCTGAAAAAATGAAAGAAGAAAACATATATTTTGTGAACGTGCCTTGGTAATTGTTGACCCAAGATGGCAGTGGGCCCCTACAAGCTTTAGCTCATTAGGATGCTCCTTCACAGCATCTAGAAACCACTGCAGCTTCTCATTTCTAATGCCAAATTTAGAGTTCTTATTCCCAGTAGCAACATAATGATGGACCTAAGGATAACAAATACCAATTCTGTTAAAAAATTGATCAAGCAGTTAATTTACTTTTAGTATTGAGAACAAAGAGAGAACTGGAAATTCGGAGATATTGATTAAGCTTGGCAAAAAGTGATATTGTGTTATAGTGGATATAGCAGTCGGTCAGAAGCAGTTAATTTACTTTTGGTGACAAGGAAGGTTGTGTTCTTTTTTTTTTTTTTGATAGGTTGAAGGTCATGTTCTAGTCATGCTTAAAATGGAATATCAACAGCAGCCAGAAGGAATCCTCTGTTACCAAAATGAAATGGAGAATTTTTCAATGTCAGTGGATGAGAGATCATAACATAAGAATAAGAACAGTTTCAATCATGTCATGGCACTTGTAGGACAAGTTTAGAATTAAATAATTTGAGTTGCTAAAATGTAACGTTGGTACAAAACAAACATTTGTTAAATAGATTTAGCAGCCTTCTTTTGTAATTATCTTCACTTCAGTTGCGTGTCAACTAGTAATACTTGAAAAGAAACTAACATCTAATATCTTGAGATATTAATTAGCTATGTGTATCACTATCAACTAATATCAATTATTAGTTGTGTATCAATTAGGATGCTGTGTGACAAACTTTGAAATCATGAAGTAAACACTAACAATATCCATATACCTGTGGATCCACATCAGGATTTATTCGAAGTAAAACATTGACCCTCTTTCCAGCAATTCTTGCTGCCGCTACAATGTTTTCCAGGTCAAATTCACTATCAATGTTGATAAAAACACCTTCTTGGGCAGCCAATACCAGATCCTCCAAAAGTTTTCCATTGCCATTAAAGATACACCTATTCATCCACGTTTTCAGTTATTGACCATAAATACACTAATTATGAAACATTTTTTATGAGAAAAAGTTTTAAAGAACCAGTTACAAAGAAATGACAAACAATGTAATTTTAAACTAAAGCTCAGCTAGTTGCAAATGGGCCCTTCATATGCAGCTGACATGGTCAAAAAGCTCATATGATATCTGTGCAGAAAAGATCCTTAAAAACATAAATAGATTGATAAATGTAGAATCATAGACAAATTTTTGGGTTGAGTGTCATTCAACCTTTTGGGATCAAACCCAGAACGAAGCGCTAGTCTAAGCTCGTTCCCACTTACAAGCACAGAACCACAACCCAATTGTCTCAAATGCTCCAGAATCTTCAAGTTGTTGTTGGCCTTGATAGCATAACCAATTATAGATGTCAATCCATCCAACGCATCCTTATAGGCTTCGACATTTCTAGTAATCTGAGGCTTACTATACAAATAGAAAGGTCTTTTATCAACAGATTCCATAATCTCATGCACTTTAACACCCTCACAGTACAGAAACCCATCTTCAGACTTGGTGAAACAGTGTTGAAAATTAGTGGTAGTCTTGGAGTCATGTAATTGGGGTTTAGCAGTGTTACTCTGAGACAGAACTGCTCTAAGAACCCGCGGTTTAAAGGTGGCTTTGAGAGGTAGAACAAGGTTTTGGGCGAAAGGGTTTTGGTTCAAAGAGTGATTTAAGGTTTTTGGAAAGGAAGGAGAATGATAAAGGAGGTGTGAGGCTGCCATTGATGTTCCTGAAAAACAAGTGAAATTTAAATCTCAGTTACAAATTTAAAAAAATACAAAATTTATTTACACCCTTAAAAACCAAACCCAAACATAAACTTGGATAACCAGAGTAAGTCATATATACAACATATCTGAAAAACTTTACTTATCAAAATGTCAGGCAGTTGTCAATAATAGATTTCTAATGCTAAAAAAGTTATCAGACATTAAGAGTCATGAAATATATTTGTGAGAATACTCTGAAGTCTTTAATTTAAGTTCTTTCTCCTTCAAAACTTAACTCGAAACCAAAAAAAATTGTAAAAACTAAGGTTTTCATATGTTAATGAAGTAACATTGATTTGGTACACAGAATAGCAGATACGATAAAAATAACAAATAATCAATCAATGATAACAGCATGTTCCATTAGTGAAGCAAAAAGTAATTAATTTGAATGTGGTGAAATAACTAATTCAGTAAATGGAAAAGTAAATGAGAGTGAGAGAGTGAGGCAGAGATCTTACCAGGGTGAGGCTGCAAGTGTAAGAGAATGTCTCAGGTCAAAACTCAAAACCCTCTCAGTGTAGTTCTCATTTATTTCTCACACAAGTGTTTTATTGTTTTCGTTATTGAATTTGAAATGAAACACGCAGGGGCTATATAACAAGTGACAACAACAAACATTGAATTATTGATTCAAGAGAAACGTGTCAACTACTTAGGGTAATTTTTCATTCACGAATTAAATTTTTGATCCAATTCAAGCAACACATGGCCCATCTAATTGGATTGGATTGGACTGAACTATAATTTCAGCAATTCTCTTTTTTAACTAGAAAGGACCAATATAGCTTTATATCCTTCTACAATATGTGAGTTTGGACTA
This sequence comes from Lupinus angustifolius, assembly GCF_001865875.1. Lineage (NCBI taxonomy): Eukaryota > Viridiplantae > Streptophyta > Magnoliopsida > Fabales > Fabaceae > Lupinus > Lupinus angustifolius. Next base: position 1,720 of record NW_017720447.1, on the reverse strand, counting down.
GTATTATGAATAATGTATTGGTTATCAAAGGTGTATGATGGTGGTATAGTGGTTTAGATGTATATTAAACATTATATCAGATTTGAGAACATTCATTATGTAAAAGATTTAGGATTTAATATGTATACACTGACAGTGTAAGTGTTTTTTACACTGTCAGCAAATTTCCACCATTCATATGTTAGCTAGTATTGACTTTCAAACAAAATTATTACAAATCAATGGTGGATGACGTGCCGACAGTGTAAAAAATTTTACACTGTCAATGCATAAATTTTAAACTCAAAGATTTATATACAAGTATTATTTACTATTCATATTTAGTTATCATTTATTATTCAAAAGAAGTAATACAAATAAATTGTAATGATACATTAACTATGTATAAATCTTTATATTGACAATGTATCGATATTGCACTTACTAGATATATATTGTATGAATTTAAAATTTATGCACTGACAATGTAAAGTTTTTTACACTGTCAGCACATCATTTAGCATTACTTTGTAATACTTTTATTTGAAAGTCAATAATAGTTAACATATGAATAATGTAGATTTACTGAGAGTGTAAAAACACTTACACTATCGGTGTATAGACTTTAAACTCATATATTATTTAACATTAATAATAAAAAACTAATAAAGAGTGTGGTACTTTTATTTAAATCATTTGTTAAAACAAAATGTGTATCTTGATGATATGTCATATTTTAAAAGTATTAGCAAGTGCAATAGTTATGTGCTCTGCAATAACATTTTAATAAAAATCAAGTCATTTTCATGCAAGTTTTATAATTTTAAATGAAAACTGGGAGATATAACCAATACTCTTTAAATAAAAACTTATCATTTTAACTGATTTTAACCTATTTTGTTGTACTGTGTTAGTATGAAGACCAATTCATTAGTTTTTGGTTGAACTGACCAATACTGAATGATTTTCATAACTATGGTTTATAGATCATGTGTTTTTTCAAGGGCAACACACATAAACAAGATCATGTATAAGTTTCTTTTTTGAATTCAAATTATGTATTTATGGGGTTGAGGTTGGAATATCTCGTTATGTGAGGAGATAATTTCTCTCCTTATACCAGTTAGGCAATGACACATGGTTATTTTTTTTACCTATTTTAAAAATAAATAAGAAAACAAAAATAAAGTAATACAAGTGTCTATTAATGAATGAGTATGAGGAGATAATTTCTCTCCTCACCTCAAGACATACTTTATTCTCTTATGGAGTTTGAATATAAACTCTCTTCTTTTTAGAATTAGTTTGCACTCTAAGTCATGTTCTATTATAATGTTAATCTAGGTAAGCCTTGATTTTAATTTGATTCTTACATGTAAATAAAATTTAAAATGATCCTTACATGCCCAATGTTCAGAAAATTAAAAATGGTGTAATATCTATTTACTCACATTATAAAGATACATAACTCACGGATGTTGGTTCAAGTGGTACATGCTTGATTCCCCTTAAGCAAGAAATTGGGTTCAAGTCTTGTGGATGGATAAAATATCTGCCGGGATGTAACACCGTGTATTTTACGAGTTTGAATTATAAGATTTTACTAATATTTTCATTAATTATATATTCGAAAATGAATTTCTGGGAATTTTCGGTAAAGAATTAGACAAAACTCTAGTTGAGTTTTATTCTTGAATTTTTATTTCCGATTTTATGGTAAATTTTGGTAAGTTTGGAGACA
>NW_017720446.1:0-664 GCF_001865875.1 Lupinus angustifolius | reverse complement strand
ACACATCGTGATATAGTGGTGTCCGAATATGACACCCGGATCTCCTAAACCATCTCAAAGGTTTTGGAGTTAAATTGGGTTTTTAGAAACCCAAGATTTTGTATGTTTGAATGTTTTGAATATATATGATTGTTGATGAAATATGTTGAACATTGTATATGAAATATGTTGAATATTGTATATGAATGTTGTTGGTTACTTTTCTGGGTGCAGGTGTTTGAAAAACCATGTTTAAATGTGTTTCGGTTGTCAAAAAGGGCAAAAATTGGCATTCTGTCCAGTTTCTGTTACCTGGGCGAGCAAAAGTCCGTCCGGGCGAGCAAAAACCTGATTAGGCGAAAAAAAATCCAGGATTTTCGCCTGGGCGAACAAGGCGTCGCCGGGGCGAGCCCGGGCGAGTAAAAACTAGATTGGGCGAAAAAATAAAATAAAAATCCAGAACTTAAGGAGTTTCTAGAACTCTCTCGCTTGGGCGATAATATCTCTCGCTTGGGCAAGGGACGGTATGGGAAGATGGGAATAAAATGATATTGGGAACAATGTGATGAACCCGTGTAGGGTGTGTTGTGATATAAAGGTTGTGGAATGAGATCATGTCTTAGATGTGAAGCATGACTCCACAAAGGTATGAAAGCATTGTTTGTGTTTATGCCTTGTTAGGCAA
>NW_017720445.1:0-507 GCF_001865875.1 Lupinus angustifolius | reverse complement strand
CGAGGATATGTTATTTCGGGTGGTACAAAACGGCTTGGTACGGGACCTGTACTCTCGATTATTTCCGATTAGGATGTTGGATGGATATTGGTGTAAGGTGGATAATCATGACATATCATGCATACATTATCATTATGGAAGTAAATTCCCACTTGTGAGTTATAGGTATAGTGTATTCCTATGTTTATGTATGTGATCTGATTTATGAGTATAATGTTGATTATATTATTTGATATATAGATAATGTTTAAATAAATGGTAAATTATGAATTTCTTCATGATGTTGATAATAATTGATGAATTATATGTTTAAATATATTTTATGTCTGAGTATGATATTCTGAGTAAGTCCACGCCGTCAATGAAATTATGTTCATTAGATGTCTTACTCTCTATGTTGTATTGTTCTTGTTTTGTATATGTTTGTTATTGAGATGGCCCACAACAGCACCCACATTCGTGGCTATCACTTCACGATGTCCCCGACGGGACAATGGGTCAGTGATG
>NW_017720444.1:0-2064 GCF_001865875.1 Lupinus angustifolius | reverse complement strand
ATCGATGATGATCCCTCACCCTGACGCTTACATCGACGCTTCTTTCACATTGCCGCCAGCGGGTATGATGCCTCCAGATGTTGGACCTCGACACCCGCCAGTCAGGAGTGACGGCGCTGGTTCCTCCCATAGTCATAGGACGTGGGCGGATTATTTGGATGCTCTGTCATCCCGCAGAGCCTAGAGGAGCCGGGTTCTTGAGGGGGTCCTTGCAAGAAGACTCTGAGTCTGAGAATGTCATCCCCACCAAATTATGCCGCTGGGTTGTGGCATGACGAAGTGGAGGAAGAAGAGGAGGAGGACGAGGTCAATGAACTCGTGAATATGGAGAGTTCGGTGGAGGTGATTGACCTCGTGTCGGACTCAGAAGAGGAGGAGGACTCGAGTGAGGGGTCCAGCATTCCTGGAATCTTCTGAGTCAGCTTGGGGGCCAGTCGATGTCCTTTTGTTTGTTTTTGACGGGGGCTGTGTATTTGGTGATTTTGTATATGTAGTGGCGATGTAGTTTCCGCCTTTATTGAACTAATCTGTAGGATCTGATTATGACTTAATTGATTATATGCGTTACTTTATTCAGGAAATTGTGAATCAGGTTAAGTTATCCTTTGATAACGATAAGTTGATTTTTCGCATTCGAGTTACTTAAAGTGATGTCCCGGAAAAAAGGAAGGTTTTGAAAAGGAAATAAATTTTATATCTCTTTATTCAAAAAAAAAATACCAATTTTTCCGCAATGTTTTTAGAAGTATTTTTCGGGGCGTTACATGAGAGAGTTAGCATCACTTACTGTCAATGTAAAATTTCTTATATCGTCAATGTATACTTTTTTTATTCTCAATTAAAAATATTTAGGAATGTTGTTAGAAGTTGGTTAACGGAAGAGAATTATTTACTAAATTTTTTAAATATGGAATAAATGTGTAGTTTAATATATAAATTTTATTTGTTTTCAATATATTATTTAAATTATTTTCTGATCTAGATTCATCATAATCATCGAACAATTTATTTCCTATTAACTAGCAGTGTACCCGTGCACATGCACGGGTCGCTTCTTTGTTTATGCATAATGCAAATATAATATACATATATTTTATAATAAATCATGTATTGAAACATTATATTTCCCATTCATATAGGTGCAATATTAACATTGATTTTTGAGTGTATATGTAGAATATTAACAATTATAAATGTGTTTGTATAAGCATTTATTTGTTGAAAGTGTGATTATAGAAAATATTTGATTCTTAAATAACTCAATAAATAAAATTCAAATTGTATTGGATAATATCTCACCTCTATATTTTCTATATAAAATTATAAATATAAGGAGTTATTTTTGCATCATATTTTTTGTGATTACGTTTATAAGTATCATATAAAGTCATAAGGATTTTTTAGCATATCTCTTAAATGCTTATGTTTTATTTTAGATTAATGTTCATTGTGTATAAATATTTGAATATATTTTTAGCATTCAAATATTGTATAATTAAATGTTATTTATTTGATTATGTTTTAGCTAATAATCATTGTATGAAAATAACTCATAAATTAAAACACACTAAGTTAGGATATGACAGATATTTTTTCTGATAATTTTAATCAAAATAATAAAAAGAGTCTAATAATTGATTTGTTATATTACTAATTAAAATACATATATTTTTCATGAATATATATACCATTGTTATCTTTTAATTAAATAATATAATGATAGTAATTAAATACATGTGACCCGTATATTTGCATGGCTAAAAACATACATGTTACCCGTACATTCGCATTACTAAGAAAACACATGTTACCCATGTATTCGCATAGTTAAAACACATATATTACTCATACATTCATATTATTAAGAATATACATCTTACTTGTGTATTTGCATGTTTAAGCACATAAGAAAAATAAATTGATAATTTTTAATTTGAATTTTCTACAATTAGTATCAAATTATTATTAACATATAAAATATATAAAAAGTAGGAAGGAAAAAATGTGAGGACGAGATGACATGTGACATGAAGGAAAAAATGTAAGGAGAAATTGACATGTGGC
>NW_017720443.1:0-22894 GCF_001865875.1 Lupinus angustifolius | reverse complement strand
AAATATATAATATATAAAAAGTAGGAAGAAAAATATGTGAGGAGGAGGTGACATGTGGCATGAAGGAAAAATGTAAGGAGAAAGTGACATGTGACATGTGGGAAGGAGAAAGTGACATGTGGCATGAGAGAGTTTTTTTATTATATTGTTAATAGATAGATAGATAATATATAAAAAGTAGGAAGAAAAATATGTGAGGAGGAGGTGACATGTGGCATGAAGGAAAAAATGTAAGGAGAAAGTGACATTTGGCATGAGGGAATGAGAGAGTAACTTATGGCATGAGAAAAGGAGAGAATGACATGTGACATAAGAATTTTTTTTTATTATATTGTTAATAAATTGGTCTTATAACCAGTATGTGGGAATTGACTGAAAAACAACTCAATAAATGAGAATTCATTCATTGCCTATTCTCTTTCAGCCCACCACATTTAGGGAATTCGGCATCATAAATATTTTTTATTTACATGGGCTTCGTGAATCATGAAGCTCCTCATCTCCACTCTGCTTGACAATGAATCGTGCTTTTTAAAGCAATAATTATATAGATTATCAATATAGTGGTATAATAGTTGAGTCAATTTTTTTGATATTATGAAGAGTATTCTTTCATCTTTTTTGGTAACGAATTAATTCATTTTGAGGTTATGGTACAATAGTTCAGTCAATTGTTAACTAATTAAACCACATATATTGTTAAGTTATAAATTATAATAAATATCGTAATTTATAATATAAATGTTATAATTTCCCACATATAATTCAATTATTAAAATTGTTGAATAATTGATGGTGTTACCAACAAATACTTAATATATAATTTTGAAAATATTAATTTTTATCTACAAACTGATTTTGATCGGTATAATATGATACATTTTGATTGATATTTTTCCGATCGTTTTAATGTATATCATATTATATCAATATGAAAATTGGTTGACTAGTTTTTAGTTGAATTATTTAAGTTATTTATAATTATGATTTAAAGTGGGTGGTGGAAGAAAATTTGGAACAAAGCATTAAAGCTTGATATAAAGCCATGCTGTAGGTGTAGAGAAAAGTGACACTAATATTAATATTATTTGAGATTTTCAAAGAATCGGTTGCTAGAATAAATTTTGGAATCCAGCATTTATGCATGATATGCAAGCTATGTCGGAAAGGAGGTGACGTGAAAATAAAAATGGTATCCTCATATTAAATCTGCCTATCAATTATTATAAAGTAAATTATACTGACACTCCCTGAGTTTTAGTTAAATTATACAAACTACTCATCACTTGTTTACACCTACACAAACTTCCCCTAATTTTTATACTCTCATTACACTGACCACCCTACATAAGAAATAAGTGTAATATTTTAAACAAAAAAAATGTGATAAACACAATTAAGTTAAACAAAACATGATATATTGTGGAGACAAGTCCAAATAATATATGAATCAATATTTCTTTATTATTTTTGGTTTTTTACACTATATTATAAGAGTGATTTAAACAATATTTCTTTAGAACTGTTGATGCATTTTGTAATCAAAAATAATAAAGATACATTGATTTGTATATATTTAGACTTGTCTACATAATATATTATGTTTTGTTTAACTTAATTGCATTTATCACATTTTTTGGTTAAAAGATTACACTTATTTCTTATTCAGGGGTGGTCAGTGTAATGAAAGTATAAAAACTATGAGAGGTTTGTGTAGGTGTAGAAAAGTGAGAGGTGATTTGTGTAATTTCACTAAAACTCAGGGGTGTCAGTGTAATTTACTCATTTTATATCCATAAAAAATGATATACATTATAAAGTAATACTCTATTTATTAATAATTAGTTTATAAGTGACATATATTACTTTTTTGTAGGAAGGAATTTTTAAAATAATTTAGTATGTAAAATAATTGGTAAAATTATATATGTAGAAAGTCAACACTGATTCTTTATCTTTCTTTCATAATAATAATTGAATGAAAAAAAAAACTTATTTAAGTGGCCAACATAAAACGAGTTGGATATTGTTATACAAATTTATAGACATTGCTAGAGTCCAACAAATAAGGTGAAGTTAGCAAATTCATGCATATATTGTTGTTTGGTCTCATATATTTGTTCATAGAGAAAGAAAAAATGCATCCAGTAAGAATGTAAAAGTTTTTTTAAATAATATATTGATTATGTATAAATTTTTGGATTTAATATGTATATACTGATAGTGTAAATGTTTTTACACTACAATCAATCATTCATCATTCATATGTTAATCAATATTAACTCTCAAACAAAAATAATACAAATCAACAATGAATGATATATTAACAGTATAAAAAACTTTACATTATCGATACATAGATTTTAAACTCTGAATTTTCACATTGAAAGTACATAAACATTTCACTCATTTTTGTTTTCAGCAATTTTAACTTTACTTGCAAATTATTTTATTTGGTCCTCCTCTTAAGATTAGGGTTAATAATGAACCAATAACTTAATTTGAGATCCAACTCATTAATTCAATCATCAAGTTAGTTTATGAACCAATTAAGTTAGAGAAAAAAAATGCACTAGTGTATGAGTTTCATATTGTCATTGTATTATCCATTATTTATGTTAATTATCATTTTTTTCCAAAAAACAATACAAATGAATAATAAATGATATACGGATTATGTATAAATTTTTGCTATAATAATGTATAGATATTATATTCTAAGTCAAATTTAATTAAAAATTGAATTCATAAATGAATAAATTAAACTTTAGTCAAATATATTTCAATTTATTATTTTTATTAATTAATTCCATAATATCTTCAAATAAATAAATGTCTATTTTTTGAACTTTTTGTACCCTGGATTCAATATATCTCTAATAAAATTTATTTACCAGATAAAAATATATCTTTAACTATTTAATATATATATACTGACAGTATTAATTTGTTAATTATCATTAATTCTCAAACGAAAGTAATACAAATCAATGGTGTATAATATACTAGTAGTGTAAAAGACTTTACATTATCAATATATAGCTTTTTAAACTATATCTTTAAATGTATGTCTCTATGGAGTGTTACATCAATATAAGTGAAAAACATTACCACACCATCAATAATTTCTTATTGAATTATTTTTTCACCATATACACACAGGTAGATTATAAGTCTTACTTGATATTGATGGTAAATCAAATCTATAAAAATGTACATCATTCAAAAATCATTTCATACTTCAACTGTACATAAAATACTAACATATAATCTTTTTATTATATTGATGAATTTGATGAAAAAGGAATTTATTAAGAAGTTATTGAATATGTAAGAATGCCATAAGATTTACACAGATAGATGTTGGTAACAAGTATAATCAAATAGTTTATGAATTTTATTGTAGGTAGTCAAGTTCAAGTTAAATAAATAGTTTATACCAAACACAAGTCAATCATCCAGATGATTCAATCCTTATCGAAACAAATCGAACTTAGTCAGATTTTACTAGGCATAACTCCTCTTATTTCCATCCATGGTTAGCATTCTCTTGCCCATAACTCTAATTAACACATAGCTTCACCTGAATGGTGACTGGTGAGTGAAGAGAGCCAGCGCCTTATATTTTTATATCATTAAAGAATTAAATAAAACTTAAACGATCCTTAGCTACTAATCTTTCGTAACTTATATTAGAGTTTTCTATATTTTGGGTATAACAACAGTCAAGACTTATCAAACTATTAAACTGATCCAATATTTTTCTTCTTCAAACTTAACTTTAAACTCTTCCGACTTTTCACCATTCTCACATTAGATCCTCCATAACAGGCTTGCTTTAATAACTTACTATTTTAAAATATTACTTTTTCATTAGATTAATATTTATAAATTCAAATTTTCATTATTATTTTGCATCTGATTACTTTTTATAAATTCATTTGTTATCACTAAAAATTGTAGATATGAACTGTAACTATAATTTTGACTATTTTACTTCTTAAAATTATATTAACATTAAAATAACATTTATAAGTTTATTTTTTAATAATCATTACAACAACAAAAAAAATATACAAACTATACATTTGAAGATTTACTTGTAGAGAGTAAATTGTCTCCTCATTCCATGAGAGAAATTATCTCCTTAAGTTCACTCATATTTGGCACGTGTATTATTTTTTTATAATAATAAAGAAAAAGTAATACACATGTCAAACAATGAATGAATTTATGAAGATAAAATATCACTCGGTATGACATTTTATTGTCTTATTTGTGTTATCGTTTACTCATATATTTATTATTATTGGACTCACTTGAGAACCTCTGACCACCATCGGAGAGTCCCGTTTTTACTAGGCATGGAAAGAATGAAGAGTTACAGAACCATTAGTCAACTTGTCTTTTTTAAAAGTACTAAAATTCAAATAAATTTTGATTTGGTATAATTTAGTGTGATTGAATGCCTTAAAAAATTACAATGTAATATGATTTTTTCAAATTTATATAACATATTAAGTTTTTTTATCTCCCTCTACAACTTCTTCATTTAATTTATTTTCTTTAGCTTTATGGATTTTCTACATTTTATTATTATTTACCTATGTTCACGTGCCCTTTAGCCCATTTTAAGATGGGAAAGACATATAAATTTGATCCACTTTCATTAATAGACAAGCCCACTTATAATTTGCGGATGCACGCTAAATGGGTCAGGCAGCTCGTTCACTATCATTAGCCATAAGTGACACAAAGTTTTAAACCAAAACCTTAAGACAATTACTATACCAGATATCGTAATTACAACGGCCATTCAACATTGCAATTTTGAACGACACTGTTGAATATGAGGCAGAAGAATATCAACAACGCATATTCAAACAAGCATTGTCAATGTGAGTAACTTTAAGAGCGCATTCTTGAAACAACGCTGTTGAATATCAATGACATTAACACTTGCTTGAATGAATTATGTTTAACAACGTACGTGATATGAAGCACTGTTAATGTACATTTATTCCACAATGCAACATTGAATAAGCGATGTTGAAGATGCCATAGTAACAACACTTTCCTAACTATGCGTTGTTGATTGTATATGACGTTTTAAATATCAGAAATATTAATGTTTGAGTGGTTATGCGTCTCTTTGTTTCTTGAAATATTAATGGTTGCACATCTGCCAATGACAGTGATATTAATACGAATCTTTCCATTTGAATCTATAAATGTTGCGGTTCACTCCATGATCTATTTCATTAGTAAGAGTATGTGTTTCTATAGACTATTTTATTTTCTGCTAGCTTTGTATATTTTTTTGTCTCCTTCATTGTCTCCTTTTATAATTAGTAATGACACATGAGGAGATGAAAATTGGAGGAAGAAAACACAAAGTAACCAAAAAGAGAGAAATACAAGACAAAAAGAAAAATGGAAGTTTTGTTAAAAGGAATAGAAAAAGGAAAGACAGTAGATCTCAACAACTCGAAGTGTTAAAAGTGCTAATGTTGTACTGTCACGAACCCTATATCAGAATCATGTCAATGAGGTCTTTAACATCTTTTGTTTTGGCAAAAAGATCTAGATTTCAAAAGGATAGTGGCTGTTATACAAGATTTACATGATATGAAGATTTAATCTGCAAATCATTTAGTTCATTGTTATCTACCAAATCATTTAGTTCATTATCAGAATCATGTCAATGAGGTCTTTATCATCTTTTGATTTGGCAAAAGGACCCAAATTTCAAAAGGAAAGTAGCTGTTATACAAGATTTGAGTGAGATGAAGATTTAATCTGCAAATCATTTAGTTTATTGTAATCTATTAAATAATTTAGTTCATTATCAGAATCTTGTCAAGGAGGTCTTTAACATCTTTTGATTTGGCAAAAGCACCCAGATTTCAAAAGGAAAGTGGATGTTATACAAGATTTGCATGAGATGAAAATTTAATCTACCAATCATTTAGTTCATTGTCATCTACCAAAGCATTTAGTTAATTGTCATGTCATGCAACAATTAATGTATTTTGACACTTTGACCGAAGAATGAACAATTATTTTGGATGTTAATTTCTATTTTTTTGTTATTTATTTGAATGGTTGGTAATGTTTATTATTTTTGCAGTTCCATATTAATAAACACAATAAACAAATTAACAAAACTTAATGTTTAATATTTTTTGCAGTTCCATATTAATAAACACAATAATACATTAATTTACTTCATGTTAATTAACTTTTTTTCATGTTGAATTTTGACCCACAATATAATATGTTAATTTAATAGCGCAAATTTACCGAAAACGCTGTTAATATAAATCCATTAACAACACATAATTAGGAATACATTGTTGTTTTAGAAGTTGAGTTATGCGTTGGCTTGAATGTATTAAGTTTAACAATGCATAATTAAGATATCGTTGTCAATTAAATTTTATTCAACAACACATCATCCAGGAAGCGTTGTTGATATGTTCATGAAAATGAGTAGTTTACAAATGAATTCACAACAACAGCGCAACCCTTAAGAAGCATTGTTGAAGAGGGTCCAAACAATAGCACAACCTTAATATGCACTTTTGAAGATGTCCTATCAACAACACTACCTACAGAAAGCGATGTTGAATTGTTACTACAGTTTAAATATCTAAAAGATGAATCAGTTCCCTCTATGCTCTCAAACTTAGTAGAAAAGAAACCTCATACTCTTAGAAACCTTCATACTCTCATAAACCTTCATACTCTCATAAACCTTCATACTATCATAAACCCTCATACTCTTAGAAACCTCAAAAAACTTCATCAATGGCTTCCCAAAGTGGTGATCATGGGTCTCATAGTGGTGATGAAGCTACACCGACTCCACAAGGCATTGCTCAAAAATGAACTCCACGTAGAATAACTTCCATGAAGAATGTCAGTCATGCAAGAAGTAAGGATGTGGCGACAAGAGTTTAATTGAACTCAAAAAGCCAACTATTAAACTCGGATGGTGGCAACACATTGGTAGCTACATTAGGGTCATGGTTAGACATAATGCGCGTATTATATTCAGCAAATGGACAAATGTTAGGTCGAATGCCATGAAGGAGCGTATTTGGAATGAAATAACGATATGTTTATTTTTCAGTATGTATGTTTTTGTGTTTTCGTGCAATGTATATGTATTTTTGTATATTTATGCAATGTACGTGCTTTCATGCAATTTGTATATGTGTTTTTGTGTTTAGGTAGTGAGGTCGGGATTAGGCAGTATGTGTTTTTATGTTTTCATGTAATGTACGTATATGCATGTATTTGCATGCAATATAATGTATATGTGTTTTAATTTCAGTCAACTTTTGATATCGGTGAAGAGCATAAGGATTATATCCTTAAATCTGCTGGCAAGGCTCTTCAATAATTCAGAACCGATGCCGGTAAATGTATCAAAGATGCTGATGGCAATGTCAACCTAAAACCTCCAAAGAAATATACAAATGTCGTTGAAGAAGAGGATTGGAAGACTTTTGTCACGCTACGCACACAAGACGAGTCTTTCTTGATAAAATCTTATTCTTTGTATTGGCTTTATTCTTATATATGCTTTTGTATATATATATATATATGATTGTTGATGTTAATGTTGTTTGCTTTTGTAGAAAGTAAGTAATAAAAACTGCAAGAGGGCATCTAAGCATTTATATCCATATCGAGCTTCTCGAGTGTGGTATAGAGGAATCAAATAAAAAATTGTAAGTATTGTTAATTTGTAAGTACATTATTGGTAATGAAGTAAGTAATTAAAACCGCAAGAGGGCATCTAAGCCTTTCTATGAGTGGATGCCCGTAAGAACAAGGATGATGTCATCGACAATGAGCAAGTTCAAGAAGCGGCAAACCGTGTAGTAAATGCTCATTTTTTAATTATACTTAATTTCCATACTTTATTTATCAAAATGTGATTAATTAATATTATGTTTTTTCTTGATTTGTCAGGTTTCCCAAATAGAAAAGGAGACACAACCAAATAGTCGCATAATACTTGATAAGGCACTAGGACTCCCTATCTACCCTGGCCGTATCCGGGGTACATGATTTGGGGTTAGCCAACGAACATTTGTACTCCATCCAAAGCATGGAACTAAAGCCCAAATGAGTCAGGTTCAAAATCAATCGGATGGCCTCATGCAATGGTTCAACGAATTTGAGCAATCAATTAAGGTGAAGGAAGCTGAGTGGCAATGACTAGCTAGTGCTGCTTGCACTGTTCCTTCAACCACAAATGAGAGTTGCATACCTGCTCCTTACAACATTCCCATTCTTATGCCCATTCCCGAGGTAATTTAGTAACTTATTTTAATTTATTTGCCATTTACTTTATAGTCATAAACTAATTATATGTTTTAACTAACGTATAGGGAATCAGTCCTTGCAAACTTTTTATGGATACCTCATCTAGCCGTGTGGTAGGTGTTGGGAAAATGTACAAGTCGACCGATGCTATAATGCGTAATGAACGTATCCCACTCCATCATGTGAAAGTCTCGATTGATGTTGCAATCGATGATGATACGTTGCTTCTAATTCCTCTTGATGAGGATATCTTCACAATTGGAGGGGCTATAGGCACTTTTGTGGCTTGGCCAATAGACCTTTTACAAGTAGTTCCTTCTAAGGTATGATTTTTCACCTTACTCTCACTTATATATTATATATGTTGATCTATAACTGATATATTTTATTGAATATTTTAGGAAAATGTACACTCCATCCCCAGTAGCAACCCAAAGACTAAGCCATCTTCATGGCATATGAGTGATGTGAGCTCCAGAGATGTGAGCTTGAAGCCATCTATGAGTGATGTGAGCTCGAAGCCATCTGCGGGGGGATGTAAGCTCCAAGAATACTACCAACTTCTGTACTCAGCTATTTGAGCATGTATAGACGTTGGAAGATGATATAATAAGTATATCAATTCTCAAGGAAGTCTTCAGGATTGATGCTGAAGAATATGTTAGCATCAATAAAGTCCAAGATGTATATAAATATGAATGGATAGGTGCAACTGTTGTATGTGTATATATGAGGTAAATTATATTTTCTTAACTTCTCGCTTTTCCATGGCGGTGTGTTATAATTAAGTAACATTTGTGTTATATATATTAGATATTTGTATGAAAATTTTGTTTTGGTAGATAAGAAAAAAGGTGATGTTCATATCTTCACACGTTACTGCTTTGGTGTCGAGTGACAAAAATAAGTTTGGGGAACAGACAAAACAAATTGCAGATACTCTCCTCATTCATAAAGAAACTACAAATTTATTTCTAGCACCTTTTAATACCTAGTGAGCATTTTTAATTATCTTTTATATTGATGTCTTTAGTATGTTTATTGTGCTTAACATTTCTTAACCGTGTACATATGTTTTGTTAGGCAACAATGGCTTTTGGTTGCCATCAATCGGGTCAATGAAGAAATATACTACTTTGACTCATTGACACATGATGATCTGAATAAGTACATGGTAACATCCCTCATTTCAGCACCTTTCTTAGGTAGACATAAGACTATATATATGTGTGGATGTGTGTGTGCTTATATATATGCTTAATAGTTGTTTTAAAATAAGAGTTATTAAAATAAGAATTAACTTATTTGGATAACAAGTAATTGCGTGTAAAGTTTTGTTAAGAAGTAGTAATTAGAGAGTTTCTTTATGTAGATAAAAGTATATTAGTTCTTAATATAGAATTATTATTAGAAGTGAGTTTAGAATGAGAAAAATAAGTTAGTATAGTTTAACTTCAAAGCTGTCCAAGTTTGAAGTATAACCGTTATGGAGTAAATGCATAGTCTTAGAATTTTAATTAGAGTTGGTCTAAGTGACCATCTAACCTATTATATTTTATAATAAGTTACTAATGTTGAGTTTTGAGGATAGAAAGTTATTATCTTAGTGTTGTGCTGTGATAAATAACTTAGTTAAAAAGTTACCAGAAAAAGTGAGTTATAGTGCATCTTTGTTGCCGAGAGCGCCTATAGTCTTTTCTGTTAGTTCTTTGAGTGCTTGAACTATCATCTATACTCACCTAGACATTGTTTAAGGTTGTATTAAGATGTCTTAGAGTACAAGAAAACACATCCATGCATTACACAAATTTCCCAAACCGAATTCATTTACATGAGCCATTCCATGCATTTAAAATTTTGCTAAATTATCTAATCCTTGTTTAAGCCCTAATGACACCTAACCCAAAAATATATTTCTCCACTAACTCAGCCCCATCAACTATATATATATAGCCTTTGGGGGGGGGCTCAGTTCATTTCCCTCTTCACACTCCCTCACCAAAACTCAAACATTCCAACAAATCCATCTTCTCCAGTCTTCCTTCCTTGCGTCGGCACTAGGTGGGATAAGAACAAGACTTCGTTTTCTCCACCAAATCTTGCATGAAAACCATTCAATATTTTATCCAAGGTATCTAGTTTACTTCTATAGCTTTTAATGTACACTTTCTTATAGTTTTGTTGGCTAGATTCTTCATTAAGGTTCCATGAACTAAAAGTGGTGCAACTATGATTTCTAGTGTAGAGTTTGCTTGGATTCCCTTCTAACTTATCTTCAAAGACTCTACCAAACTATTTCAAGTTATGGAGAACTCAAATTTCACTTCTGATTCATGAAATAATGACATACAAAGGCTATCCTTACTGTTTTAAAATTCTGCTCTAAGTGTGGTTAGGGAAATTATGCATGATTGTTGTTGTTGAGTTGTAAGCATAGGGCTGTGTTAGAATTGATCATAGATATGCTTAGAACCCTTTACATGTTGGAAATATTCTGTATGCATGTCTCTTTGTCTCAAGAATTTTGTGGGTTAAGGGTTTCTAAACCTAACCACCTCCTTATGTTGTTGTTAGATCATAAAGGGTGTTGTAGGTGTTGTTGTGATTGTTCTAGAGTTGTTTAGGATTGAAAAAAAACCCTTGCGTGTGCTATAGAATTTTTTTAGCACTCTGTACTCATGACCGAATTATACATAGTTTTTTAACCGGAAATCCTTTATGGCTAAAAAACCGAGTAAGACCTTTAGGACTCTAGAACTCTTTGGTAATGTCTCAAATACCTATAGTTTGACCTTAAATGTTATATGCCTAATGTTTAGGTACTGAGGGTATGAGTTTCTAATCCTCTTATGGAATTATATCATGTTTCTGAAAGCCTGAAATCAAAGGGGGGTTAATTACCTCGCCTGGAAAACCTAAACCAAAACTTTTAACTCCTGAACATGTTGAAAAATTATTAGAGCCTACTCTTGAGCCCTAAAGTGTAAAGTTCAATTCTGCCCTATGTATTTTAGTGTGCATCTCAAGATAATAATTTTTCTGAGATTTTTCTGAAGCGAATCCGAGCCTCCCAAGTCAAATTTTGAGTTTTAAAACAACAGTGTATCTGAAAATGTTTTCGTGGCTAATCAAGATCTTAGTTATATCCAAATTAAATATTTGGGTATGTTCTAATGTCTAGAGCCTCATTAAGGTGTTTTCCTTTACAATTTGAATAAACTTAGTGATATCAAAATTAACTATTTACACCTAATCAGGTACTCGACATTCGGGCAATCGGCAACAAAAGAACATTAAATTTAGTAAGGTTAAAGGTATGGTGAGAAGTGTCTTTCTATCGGAGCTTAGAAATGATGCCAAAGATATTCGTGCATCTCTAAGCTAGGCCATATACGAATATAGTCGAATACTATTTCTGTGGCCGCGAACAATTGAGTAGTGAGACTTAGTTGTTCGTAAATTAATTTAATCCTAAACTATGATTGATATGTTTGACTGAAGTGGTCGAATGAAATTGAATGTTTACGCCTGTTGATATAAATGATTATTATGACTGAAAATTGATTATGAGAGTACTGATTTAACTGAATATTCTGTTGAAACTCTGAACTATGAACTATCGTTGAGTTGACTATTGAACTGTCATCAAGCATTTTCATGGCATAGCATATTAACATCCTTGATGGAACTTAAAGAATGAAAGACTTTTCTTATGAAAGATTTGACAAAGGATGAAGGGGAAATGTTTTTCTGAATTTTATCGGAACTGGCATATTTTTACAGTTAATAGAAAATCCTTTTGATCAATAAGCCAATGAGTTAGAACTTGAAGAAAATGTCATAATTGATTTTCAACGAAAAATGTTTTGTTATTACCCTAAAAAAAAGTTTCCCCCGACTCTTCTTTTTAAAAGAACGAAAAGCTATGCTTTGTATGAATCAGAAGATTCATGTCACTATGTTTACCATTCGTAATATAGTCTGTGGGAAGATACAATGTTGAGTTTGTATTGAGAACCCATAAGGATACCTTGTCTGTGTGACTTGGTTGAGGGAACATTATGGGTGGAGATTGATTTGTCAGGAATATGGTAGCTCCCTTGAGCCGACAGAACTCTTCGTAGTAACTACAGCGACCTTTGACATCCCCTTGAAGGTATCATGCTCAGAATGATGCATCGGTTATCTTTGCCGACTGGTGGGTATTCCGACGCTATTGAGTGCACGATAGTTATGTGCCTTTTGGTTACCAATGGTTGGCACAGTGTTGTATTCGTCCTGTTCGCTTCCTAAGAACACCAATGGCTGGTCAAGCTCGATTAGTCGGTATTATTGCTGTTGATGTATTGTTAGGGGCCCAGTTAGGAGATGTTTTCGCCATGCACTCATCCACAGAATAATTGGTCTTATCAGATTAAAGAGTGCATTCTTCATTACATCATGCTCACACGTATGGTTAAATTGTCATTTTAATACTTGTATGATCTGTTTTATGTTATGAACTTATTAATTGTTGATCATTTATCTTATATAGAGATACTTACTCTCCAATCTCACATTACAAGTAGTGATGGACTCCGAGGCCTCTTTTGTGGTTCCTCCCTGTCGAGTAGAGATCACACCTCTCCCACTGGGGGAGGTTGAGGTGGACCGGTTTAGGGTGGTGTTTAGGGGAGAGATAGAAATCACATGTTCATACTTAGATAGACATAGAGTGACACTCCCTCGTCGCTCTATCGTTCCAGCGGTTAATATCATGCACATACTAGACGGTTACGAGTTACGATGCATACCTCCTCTTGCTACTGCCATGTATATTCCTTCTCCTATTGCTCCTCTTGACTTATCTTCTGGATCCTATCATGCTCGTACAAGTAGGGTTGCACCATTTTGGTGTACACCCAGAGCCTCGGTGAGCCGTTCTGTTAGGGGACCACTTGTGACCCCGACTAGTCGTATTGAGATGACTTGGGGAGTTCGGACTTGTGGATGTATTCAGTGTCTTTCTTTACAGGAGAGTCATATAGATTCACTAGCTATTGTCGTGAGAGAGAATCTGGGGTTTACTCTCGGATCCTCTTCTCACGGGGTATATGGGAGGATTCAGGATGACGGGGCTGATATTCGTGACACGGTAAGGAGGGCCCGTCTATCTCCTTCACCACCATAATCCCCCACGCTAGCCAAACCTATGGTCAGGGATGATATCATATATATTTCCAGTGAGGATGAGGATCCAGATGAAGACCCCGAGGAGGGTAGTTTTGAGGGACAATAGCATGAGGATGTTGGGTTGAGATTTTGACGGTCGATTTGTGCATGGTATGGCTGTGTAGTTTTCTTTTGGTGTAGTGGTTGTGAGCTTAGTGTACGCCCGTGTAGTTGTTGTGAGTTTAGTGTAGACCCAACCATAGGATCTTTTGTGTGTGTATATTTGTGTATATATATGTCCTATTATGCTGGAGTGTATATGTGGATGGCATGACTTGGATGATGTACTCTTTCTTGGACTATGACGTTTGCTTTTGAACTGATGATATGTATATATTTAAACATATGTTATGTTTATTACGTTATGTATTGTTGTTTAGTTTATTGTTTAAATGGCGAGTTCTGAGAGAACCATATATTCATATGTTATAAAAGAAAAAAAAATCTTATACGCTATTTTAGGAAAATAAAAATATAATTAATCAAGATCGTAAACGACAATCTTGTATGTAATTGTTTTAATGTTAGGAAAAGGGTATTTCACTTTAGTGGTATCATAGCGGTTTAGTCTGGTTAGCCTATGATAGGTCTCTCACACACTTCTAGTTGTGTGTCTCTGATTGTATTTCGATACAGAATGCATGGATAAATATGGCAAGAAGGAATGAGACTGCCACTCATGAGTTATTAGAGCGAATGGCAACAATCCTCGAGAATATGAATGCATCAGCAGATCAAGGGACCACAGAGTATCGATGCTTGTAGAGATTTTTAAAGAATAATCCACCCAAATTATATAATTAACCAAGATCGTAAACGACGGTCTTGTATGTAATTGTTTTAACGTTAGGAAAAAGATGTTACACTTTAGTGGTATCAGAGAGGTTTAGTCTGGTTAGCCTGTGATAGGTCTCTCACACACTTCTAATTGTGTGTCTCTGACTGTATTTCGGTACAAAATGCAGGGATAAATAGGGCAAGAAGGAATGAGACTACCACTCATGAGTTATTAGAGCGAATGGCAACAATCCTTGAGAATATGAATGCATCAGCAGACCAAGGGACCATAGAGTATCAATGCATATAGTGAGTTTTAAAGAATAATCCACCCAATTTTGAGGGAGGATTTGATTCAGAAGGTGCATATCGATGGCTTCAGGATATAGAGAAAATTTTCAGAATCATGTAGTGCACTGAAGCACAAAAAGTAATCCTAGCTCCCCACATGCTAGTTAGAGAAGCTGAACACTAGTGGAATTATGTTAGACTACAAATGGAAGCTGAACGGAATGAAATTACTTGGTGGGTGTTTCGAGGGAAATTTCTGGAGAAGTTCTTTCCTGAAGACATTTTCCAAAAGAAGGAAATAGAGTTCCTAGAACTCAAGCAAGGGAATAGATTTGTGGGTGAATATGCTGCGAAATTTGAAGAACTATAAAAATTCTCAAGATATTTTCAATAGTCTGAGAATGAAAGAGCAAAATGTATCCGATTTGAGAATGGACTCAGACCCGAATTGAAGCCAGTGGTGAGTTTCCAGGAGATCTTTCATATGCCTACCTTGGTGAACAAATGTAGAGTTTATGAGAAAGATATCATGGACCAAAGGACATATCACAAGAATCTTCAATCACAGAAGAATGTGGGGCCTAGTCTCCACAAGAGTAACCACCATCCTAATTTCAGAAGACCCTATCAACCACCCTCTGGTCACCGAGGATTTAACAAGAACAATCCTCAACAATAATCAAATAATAAGCCGAGAGAGAATCCGCCTAAGTGCTCCAACTGTAACAAACTCCATTTTGGAAGAAGATGTCCGTGTAAGGATGATGTGTGCTTCAATTGTAGACAGTTTGGTCACTTCCGTTATTAATGTCCTGGAAATCCTAAAGGAAACAAAAATCCATTGCCAACAAGACCACCAGCGGAGAAACCAACCAAACGTGGGAAAGTTTTTGCTTTGGGTGGAGCCGAAATAGAAAAGTCGCCTGATCTCATCCAAGGTAAGTGCCTGATTAATGGAAGTCCCTCTATGGTTTTGTACAATTCAGGAGCCACACATTCTTTTATAGTGTATAATTGTGTGCTACGAGTAGGATTAAAAGCCACTATTATGCCATATGAAATAGCCAGGAAACCCATATGAAGTCTTTGGTGATTACGTCCAAGGGATGTTTGCAATTCCTAGTGGTGATTAAGGGGAGAACCTTTACGGTGGACCTGATTTTCCTTCCCTTGTCACAATTGGATGTGATTTTAGGAATGGACCGGATGTCGGAAAATGGTGTGTCTTTGAATTGTAGATGTAAAACCATAGGATTTTTAGAAAACTCTGGAGAATGTTCAGATAAAGAAGATTGCCAGTCCATGTCTGCTGAGGAATTCTTAGCGGGAACTCGAGTAGGAACCCAACTACTTGTATTTTTATTATCGTTGGAGAATGATAAAGGAATGGGAACTCAAGGAATTCTAGTAGTAGAAGAATTTGCAGAGGTATTTCCTGAAGATATTCCAGGTTTACCACCCTAAAGAGAAGTGGAATTCTCAATTGAATTAATCCCTGGAACAAGACCAATCTCTATTGCTCCTTATAGATTGGCCTCTTTAGAATTGTTGAAACTCAAGAAACAATTAGAAGATATGATGAGTAAACAATTCATTAGACTGAGTGTGTCACCATGGGGTGCTCCAGTATTATTTGTGAAGAAAAAGGATGGGAGCATGAGATTGTGTGTGGACTACAGAAAACTGAACAAAGCAACCATTAAGAATAAGTATCCACTTCCTCAGATTGATGATTTAATGGATCAGTTAAGAGGAGCTGCAATATTCTTTTCTAAGATTGACTTAAGGTCGGGATATCACCAAATTCGAGTTAAGAAGGAAGATGTGCCGAAAATAACTTTTCGTACTCGATATGGATATTATGAATATTTAGTGATGCCCTTCAGAGTTACGAATGCTCCTGTAGTGTTCATGGATTATATGAACAGGATTTTTCGGCCATTCTTGGATAGCTTCGTTGTCATGTTTATTGACGATATCTTAATATACCTTAAGACCAAGAAAGAACATGCCGAACACTTGAGAAATGTATTGAGGATGTTAAAAGAGAGACAACTATATGCTAAACTTTGAAAGTGTGAATTTTGATTAGAAGAAGTACAGTTTCTTGGTTTTGTGATTACTCGAGATGGAATTGATGTTGATCTAGCAAAAGTGGAGGCAATTTTACAATGGGAAAGACCTCAAACAGTTACTGAAATCAAGAGTTTTCTTGGGCTAGCTAGACACTATAGGAGGTTTATAGAAGGTTTTTCTAAGATTGTGTTACCTTTGACCAAGTTAACCCGAAAGAACCAAGCTTTCAAATGGTCAAGTCAATGCAAAAATAGTTTCCAAGAGTTGAAACGGAGATTGACTTCTTCTCTAGTGTTGATTCTTCCAGATCTGAAAGGTACATTTGAGGTATACTGTGATGCTTCTAAACAAGGTTTGGGGTGTATCCTGATGCAAAATAGAAAGGTAGTAGCTTACGCATCTAGACAACTGAGACCTCATGAAGACAACTATCCTATATATGATTTAGAGTTGGCTGCAATTGTTTTTGCCTTGAAGATTTGGAGACACCATCTGTATGGATCAAGATTTGAATTATTCAGCGATTGCAAGAGTTTGAAATCCTTGTTTGATCAAAAAGAGCTGAACATGAGACAATGTCGATGTGTTGAATTTCTGAAGGATTATGATTTTGAATTACAGTATCACGTAGGAAAAGCAAATATGGTAGCAGATGCTCTAAGTCGAAAATCCTTATATTTATCAGCCATGATGGTAAGGGATTTGAAGCTATTAGAGATATGAATCTAGTTCACCACTTCAAGGAAGGTGAAATGGTTTTGGGAATAATGAGAATCACCAACAAATTTCTAGATCAGATAAGAGAATTACAAAAGATCGATCGAGAAATTCAAATTCAAAAATCACTTATGGAACGAGGGAAAAACGTAGAGATTCAACAAGGAAAAGACAGGATTATTGGATTCCAAGGAAGAATCTGTTTTTCTCAGAATGAAGAACTGAGACAAATGATTTTAGAAGAAGCTTATAAGAGTAAGTTGAGTTTTTATCCGGGAACTACCAAGATGTACCGAGATCTGAAGAAGATGTTCTGGTGGCCATCATTGAAGAAATATGTAACTAAGTATGTGATGGTTTGTTTGACATGCCAGAAAGCGAAAATTGAACATCAAAGACCCAGGGACGAGTTACAACCCTTAAGCATCCCTGAGTGGAAATGAAATAGTATATCTATGGATTTTGTCTCAGGATTGCCAAATACTTCCACAGGTCATGACTCAATATGGGTAGTGGTAGATAGACTAAAAAAATCAGCCCACTTCATCCTAGTAAATGTCAAGTACCCTTTGGAAAAATTGACTCAGATCTACCTCAAAGAAATTGCGAGACTCCATGGAATACCTATGAGCATAGTATCTGACCGAGATCCGAGATTCACTCCAAGATTTTGGTAGAGTCTTCAAAAAGCTTTAGGATCAAGGTTAAGAATGAGCTTAACTTAACATCCTCAAACATATGGACAAATAGAGAGAACAATTCAGTCCCTAGAAGATTTGCTGAGAGCATTTGTTTTGGAACAAGGAAGTTGGGATAAACTTCTTCTGTTGATTGAATTCACATACAATAATAGCTATCACTCCAGTATTGGTAAGCCACCTTATGAAGCTCTATATGGAAGGAAATGTCGAACACCATTATGTTGGAGAAGAAATGGTGTTGGGACTAGAGTTGATGCAGGAGACCACATATAAAGTGAAAATGATAAGGGATAAACTCATAGCAACACATAGTCGTCAAAAGAGTTATCATGACAAGCGTAGAAATCCTTTAGAGTTTAGTGAAGGTGATCATGTGTTTTTGAGGGTAAGACCGGTTATGAGGATTGGTAGAATAATGAAGACAAGAAAGTTGATCCCGCGATTCGTTGGACCCTACCAAGTTATCGAAACGATTGGACTTGTTGCCTATAGGATAACTTTGCCTCCATCCCTATCCAACCTTCACGATGTGTTCCACGTGTCTCAACTCAAGAAATACATATCAGATCCATCTCACATGATTGAGATAGATAACCTTTCTTTAAGAGAGAATCTTACTTTCGAAGCTACACCTGTGCGAATCATAGACAGAAAAGTAAAACAAATTCGAGGAAGAGAAATTACTTTGGTAAAGGTCATATGGGATAAAAACCAAGAAGAGGATGCCACGTGGGAGCTAGAAAGTAAGATGAGAGCATCTTATCCAAATCTTTTCGGTAAGTAGATTGTGCCTAAATTTCAAGTACGAAATTTCTAGAAAGGATGGGAGAAATGTAACATCCCTCCTTTCAACGCCTTGCTTAGGTGGACATAGGACTATATATATGTGTGTGCGCTTATATATATGTTTAATAGTTGTTTCGAAATAAGAGTTATTAGAATAAGAATTAACTTACTTGGATAACAAGTAATTGCGTGTAGAGTTTTATTAAGAAGTAGTAATTAGAGAGTTTCTTTACATAGATAAAAGTATATTAGTTCTTAATATAGAATTAAGATTAGAATTAGGTTTAGAATGAGAAAAATAAGTTAGTATAGTTTAACTTCAAAGCTGTCCAAGTTTGAAGTATAACCGTATGGGGTAAATGCATAGTCTTAGAATTTTAATTAGAGTTGGTCTAAATGACCACCTAACCTATTATATTTTATAATAAGTTACTAATGTTGAGTTTTGAGGATAGAAAGTTATTATCTTAGTGTTGTTCTATGATAAATAACTTAGTTAAAAAGTTACCAGAAAAAGTGTTAGTTATAGTGAACCTTTGTTGCCGAGAGTGCCTGTAATCTTTTCTGTTAATTCTTTGAGTGCATGAACTATAATCTGTACTCACCTAGACATTGTTTAAGGTTGTATTAATATGTCTTAGAGCACAAGAAAACACATCCATGCATTACACCAATTTCCCAAACTTAATTCATCTACATGTGCCATTCCATGTATTTAAAATTTTGCTAAATTACCCAATCCTTGTTTAAGCCCTAATGATACCTAACGCAATCTTCAAAGACTCTACCAAACCATTTCAAGTTATGGAGAACTCAAATTTCACCTCGGATTCACGAAATAATGACATGCAAAGGCTTTCCTCACTGTTTTAAAATTCCGCTCTAAGTGCGGTTAGGAAATCATGCATGATTGTTGTTGTTGAGTTGTAAGCTTAGGGTTGTGTTAGAAATGATCATAGATATGCTTAGAACCCTTTTCATATTGGAAATCTTCTGTGTGAAGGTCTCTTTGTCCCAAGAATTTCGTGGGTTAAGGGTTTCTAAACTCAACCACCTCCTTGTGTTGTTGTTAGATCATAAAGGGTGTTGTAGGTATTGTTGTGATTGTTCTAGAGTTGTTTAGGATTGAAAAAGAAAACCCTTGCATGTGCTACAGAATTTGTTTAGTACTCTATACTAATGATTGTGAACTCTTTCCAAAGGTTGGAACTCGAAAAGTTTGAAGGCTAGGAAGCTATGCAAATCTGTCCAAAGTGTTTAAGAGTTAAGGAAACTCTAATAATACCTTAATTCTTTGATAACTTGAGTTCCTAAAATCCAAATTTAACATATGACCTATGCATGTGTTCATATTTTAATTTTATATACTATTAAGAGCTTAATTAGGGACAAGGATTCGGGTTCCTTACTGAATGAGGGTAAACACGGAAAACAGTCCCTAAATTTCAATCAAAACTATCCAATTTTTGACGATATGTTAGCCTATGTTTCAAATTGCTTTATGATCTATAAATTCTAAGTTTTATTAGCCTAAGCCCATAGTAGTATTATTTTTCATGAAGATAAAGTGTTAGTCATGAATTTTTAAAGGTCTCATGACCGAATTATACATAGTTTTTCAACCGGAAATCCTTTATGGCTAAAAAACCGAGTAAGATCTTTAGGATTCCGGAACTCTTTGGTATTGTCTCGAATACCTAAATTTTGACCTAAATGTTATAGGGGAGTGTTTACGAGAGAGATATAAATTAGGTGTTCATAATCAAATAGGCACAGAGTGACACTCCCCCGCTGCTCTAACGTTCCAGCGGTTTATATCATGCACATACCTGACTGTTACGAGTTACGAAGCATACCTCCTCTTGCTACTGCTAGATATATTCCTTCTCCTACTGCTCCTCTTGACTTATCTTCTGGATCCTATCATTCCCGTACAAGTAGGGTTGCGCTATTTCGGTGTACACCCAGAGCCTCGGTGAGACGTTCTTCTGGGGGACCACCTGTGACCCCGACTAGCCGTATTGAGACGACTCGGGGAGTTCAAACTTGTCGATGTATTCAGTGTATTTCTTTACAGGAGATTCATACGGATTCACCTGCTATTGTCGTGAGAGAGAATCTGGGGTTTACTCCCGAATCCTCTTCTCACGGGATACATGGGAGGATTGAGGATGACGAGGCTGATATTCGTGGCTCGGTAAGGAGGGTATGTCTATCTCCTTCACCACCATACTCCCCCGCGCCAACCGAACCTATGGTCAGGGATGATATCATATATATTTCTAGTGAGGATGAAGAACTAGAGGAAGACCCTGAGGAGGGTAGTTTTGAGGGACAGTAGCATGAGGATGTTGGGTAGAGATTTTGACGGTCCGTTTGTGCATGGTATGGTCGTGTAGTTTTCTTTTGGTGCAGTAGTTGTGAGCTCACTGTACACCCAACCATAGGATGTTTTGCGTGTGTATAGCTTTGTATATATATATATATGTCCTATTATGCTGGAGTGTATATGTGGATGACATTACTTGGATGGTGTACTCTTTCTTGGACTATGACGTTTGCTTTTGAACTGATGATATGTATATATATATATATATTATATATATATATATATAAACATATATTATGTTTATTACGTTATGTATTGTTGTTTAGTTTATAGTTTAAGTGGTGAGTTCTGAGAGAACCATAAATTCATATGTTATAAAAGAAAAAATAATATTATATGCTATTTTAGAAAAATAAAAATATAATGAACCAAGATCGTAAACGACGGTCTTTGTATGTAATTGTGTTAACGTTAGGAAAAGGTGTAACATACACCGCTATTAAAGAATTGTTTTTTAAGTAAGTGAACTACTCATTTAAATTTTTAGTTACACTTTCACTTTCCTAGTTGGTTAGTAATTAAGTATATTTTCTATTGTTTAGGGCAATGAGAGTTTACAGAGGCTGTAATCGTTCTAGAAAAATGATAGCATAACACAAATTCAACTGGACTCATATTAAGGTATTGACACAAACCATCTCAAATAATTATATGTGTTGTGTATTCATATTTCAATTAAGGTTATACTTATATGTTTATTTCATTTTAATTGTAGACACCTTGCCAAACAAACGAGGTAGATTGTGACTATTACGTGCTGAAATTCATGAAGAAGATCATTCAACAATGACCAACTAATGAAATCAATTTTGTTGGCAAATCATATACAGATGACCAAGTCAACCAGATTGGAGAACATTGGTCACAATGTGTGTTGTTACCGTAGCTTGGAGCAATTCTAAATGGCACGAAATAATACTTACTGGCTGAGTCACGACCAGGTCGCTCTCTTTAAGACATTTCGTGGCACTGCCCAAAATGTGCAA
This sequence comes from Lupinus angustifolius, assembly GCF_001865875.1. NCBI lineage: Eukaryota > Viridiplantae > Streptophyta > Magnoliopsida > Fabales > Fabaceae > Lupinus > Lupinus angustifolius. Next base: position 620 of record NW_017720443.1, on the reverse strand, counting down.
GCAGATTATCAACCACGCTGTCCCCAGGATAAAACAACCCAGATCTCTGTTATCGAATTCTTACTGCACTGTAAGAACCAATCTTGAATACACCCACCACAATATAGCTACCAGTGCCAATTCTCGAAGTTACCCACAATATGGCTACCCGTGCCAATTCTCTTCCCACAATACTGACTACTAGTGTCAGTTCTCGAAATCCCACAATATGGCTACCAGTGCCAATTCTTTACCCATAATACTGACTACCAGTGTCAGTTCTCGAAATCCCACNCCCACTTTGGCTGCATGTGCCAATTCTTAAGTGCCACGGAAAGAAAGGGGGAGAAGTTTGCCGGAAATGCGTCGGCAGAATATTAGGGGGGAGAAAGAGAAGTTGAGAGGAAACACCTTCAACTTGGTGCAAGTTAAAAAGAAGGGAGAAAGCCTCTATTTATAACATGAGATTTTTCTCATGTTCCTCATTTCTCCCATGTGGGACTTGGGAGCTTAATTTTTATTTTTTCAAAACTCTTCCATGTGGGACTTTGAGAGTTGTTTTTTCAAACTCTTCTATGTGGGACTTGGGTGTTTTTTATATTTCACACCCAAAAGTTCTCACTCATGGTTTTCAACAAACC
>NW_017720442.1:0-511 GCF_001865875.1 Lupinus angustifolius | reverse complement strand
AAAAACAATTTCTGAGAATATTTGTGGTCTCAATAAGATTGTGCATAAACAAAGGTGTCATGCGACTTGAACCTTTGCATAATGAATAAGATCCAAATTTTACCAGAGTGACTCGTTGTCTAGAACTCTATCTCCAGCATCAAACCACACACAACCTTTTCAAAGGTGTATTCTGTAAAGCCCGTGCGTTAAAGGCCATGAACGTCTATCCCAGTATAGTGAACGCTCTAGAAATTTATGCCCCAAAATTTCATAGGAAGCGGCCCCCACTTCCACATTCACATAGGTGAGTCTATCAAGAGTACTCCTGTAGCCTAGGTACTCCACTCTAATTGGAGTATAGATCTCATTAAGAGTTTAACTCATCCTTACATATGCTACAGGAATCATGCTTCTCATAATTTTATAGCATGTTCATTCTCATATCACTTCACAACTTGTTATTACCCATTGAACCTATTTCTTGGGATCTCCAGTCAGTTAGGTCGGGTTACCATCATGAGTGATCCTC
>NW_017720441.1:0-543 GCF_001865875.1 Lupinus angustifolius | reverse complement strand
GTCTCATACTCTTAGAAGTATTATGGACTTTCTCTCTAGCTAGTCCTTTCGTCAAAGGATCTGCTAAGTTATTCTCAGTGCATACATGATCCACTCTAACAACTCATGTAGAGAGTAATTCTCTAATGGTGTTGTGCTTACGACGTATTTGTCGCTTCTTGCCGTTATAAAAGCGGTTCTCAATTTTGGCAATAGTTGCGGTACTATCACAATGGATCAACACAGCTGGAATCGGTTTTTCCCATATGGGAATCTCTGCAAGCAAGCTTCTCAGCCAACTTGCTTCTTCACTAGCTGTTGCTAGTGCTATCATCTCATCTTCCATAGTGGATTGAGCCAGAATAGTATGTTTCTTTGACTTCCAAGAAACAGCCCCACTAACTATGCTAAATATATAGCCACTAGTTGCTTTGGAATCATCTGAAAGAGTGTTCCAATCAGCATCAGTGAATCCTTCTAGTACAGCTGGAAACCTTCGATAATGTAATCCAAGGTTCATTGTTTTCTTAAGGTATCTCATTACCCTTTCAATAGCATGCCAAT
>NW_017720440.1:0-16886 GCF_001865875.1 Lupinus angustifolius | reverse complement strand
ATGGTGTGCTAGCAGGTTTACAGTCAAAGTATTTATATTTCTTTAGGATCTTTTCCACATAGTGAGATTGATCCAAAGAAATTCCTTCTTTTGACCTAGTAATTTTTATACCAAGGATTACACTTGCCTCTCCAAGGTCTTTCATATCAAAGTTGTTACACAACAATGATTTCACATTATTCACAACATGAATGTTGGAACCAAATATGAGTAGATCGTCTACATAGACACATATGATAGTGTAAATGTCATTTTCTGATTTGTAATAAATGCATTTGTCACTTTCATTCACCTTAAACTCATTCGAGACCATTAAGTCGTTAAACTTTTCATGCCACTGTTTAGGTGCTTGCTTAAGACCATACAGCGACTTATCTAACTTGCAGACCTTATTTTCTTGCCCATGTATTACAAAACCTTCAGGTTGTTCCATAGAGATTTCTTCTTCCAAATCACCATTGAAAAAGGCAATCTTAACATCCATTTGATGTACTAATAAATTATGTATCGCAACGATCGATATTAGTACTCTAATGGATGTTATTCTAGTAACAGGTGAAAATGTGTCGAAGAAATCTACATTTTCTCTTTGTCTGAAACCCTTAGCTACAAGGCGAGCCTTGTATTTATCCACTGTGCCATCAGGTTTCAATATCCACTTACAACCAATGGGTTTGCAGCCAGGAGGCAAGTCAGCTAAATGCCAGGTCTTGTTAGACTCTAGAGAATCCATCTCATCATTTATGGCTTCTTGCCACAAATCAGCATCCAAAGAAGTCAAAGCTTCTTGGAGTGTTGATGGATCCTCTTCCAATGTATAGACCATATAATCAGGTCCATACTCTCTAGCAATCCTTGCTCTCTTACTTCTTTTAGGTTCTATTTCAAACTCATCGTTATTATCATTATTCCTAATCATAGGTATGTGACAAGTTATTGTGCCCCCACTATTCCTCAATTTAAAAGGGAATTTCATTTCATTGAAGTCAGCATCGTTAGACTCAATGATCACTTTTGCTTGAAGGTCATAAAACCTATACGCTTTGTTGTTTACAGCATACCCAATGAATACACATTCATAGGCTCTACTTGCGAGTTTAACTCTCTTGGGGTCTAGTATCCGGACATTAGCCAGACAACCCCAAGTTCTCAAATCATACAGGTTTGGTTGTCTATTCTTAATAATTTCATATGGGGAAATTTTGTTTTTATTCTTGGCGACTCTATTTAGCACATAACAAACATTTAATAAAATTTCACCCTACCAAGAGGGTGCTGCACCAGAACTTAACATAATAGCTACAACTAATTCAGTTAAAGTATTATTCTTTCTTTCAGCTTTACCATTCATTTCAGGTGCATATGGTTCAGTTGTTTCATGAATAATTCCATTTAATTTATAAAAATCATTAAACATGTTAGAGTTATACTCGGTGCCTCTATCGCTCCTGAGTTTCTTTATTTTCTTGTTGAGTTGATTTTCAATTTCAGTTACATATAACTTAAACATGTCAAGAGCTTCACTTTTATTTTTCATAAGATAAACATAAGTAAAGTCAGAATAGTCATCAATAAAAGTGATAAAATAAAGTTTGTCATTTCTAGTTAACGTTCCATCTAATTCACATATATCTGAGTGTATTAAATCTAAAGGCTCAGATTCTCGCTTAACTGATTTATGTGATTTTTTTGAAATTTTTGCTTGACTGCATGATTCACAAATTTCAAAATCATTTTTAGATAACTTTGGAATTAAACCTAAGCTACTCAAATTTGAAATTGCACGTTTATTAATATGACAAAGTCTATTATGCCAAATATTAAAATCACACAACATGTAAACATAATTAGAAATTTTATTAATAGAAACATCAACATTTAATTTAAACATGTCATCAGTGGCGTACCCTTTCCCAACAAATATCCCATTCTTAGTAAGAGTATACAAGTCTGTTCTTATGGTCTGGGTGAAACCAGCCTTATTAAGAAGAAAACCAGAAACTAGATTCTTCCTCATATCTGGAGTGTGCATCACATCTTTAAGAATCAAAGTCTTCCCAGATGTAAATTTCAGCTCCACGTCACCAGTTCCAGCAACAATAGTGGTGTGGCAGTCACCCAACAACACCTTCTTATCATCAACATCCGTGTATGTTTTGAACATAGCACAGTCATAGTAGACATGGCGGGATGCGCCAGTATCTACCCACCACCCATCAGTTCCTCCAACCATAGTTAAGTTCCTCCAACCATAGATACATCAGATAATACAGCCACAAATGGTTCATCAACCATGTTGGCCTGCGGAGGACGATCCATAGGATTATTTCTGCAATTGCGTGCCATATGACCTGGCTTCCCACATTTGAAGCAGACGAACAAGTTGCCAGAGTCAATCTTAGCGGGTGGCTTAGCATATTGGACCTTTTGGGGGTTCCAATTCTTGTTTCGACTAATGTTCTTAGCCTTATTCCCACTGCGATTCCTATTCCCACTGTGGTTCTGATTCTTGAAATTAGTGCTAGAAGGCTTCAGAACAACACTTGAGAATTTCTTCTTAGTGCTATTGTTGGAGACAATCAACACCTCATCTTTCTGATCTTGCTTACGAGCCTCTTCTTCAATACGAAGACGAGTGATCAGAGATTTCTTTGGTCTTATGCCTCAGAAGGTTTTTGAAGTCTTTCCAGCTAGGAGGCAGCTTGTCAATTATGACAGCAACTTGAAATTGCTCATTTAAGGGCATACCATCAGAAATGATCTCATGAGCAATTTTCTGAATCTTGTGGGACTGAGACTCTACTGATTTATCATCAGTCATTTGATACTTGAGATAGCGGCTAACAACATATTTCTTAGTCCCAACTTCCTCAGTATCATATTTTTTTTTTCAAGTGCATACCAAATTAATTTGGCAGACTTGTATGGGCTGTAGTAATCATACAGATCATCAGACAACCCATTCAGAATGAAATTCTTACATAAGTAATCACTTTCATTCCAGAGAGCTATTTCAATAGTCAGATTATCCCTTTCCTCTTTTTCAGCCTCATCCGACACTAGTGGGATGTCAGTTTTCAGAACGTGGACAACCTTTTTCATAGTGAGGAAAAATTCCATCTTATGTTGCCAACGTTTGAAATTTGTTCTGTCAAACCGAAATGGCTTGTTCAGGTCATAGCTGTTCGGTACAGTAATATTATCTACGAATGTCATTGCAGTCGAAATGTCTTAAAATTGTTGTTACCGTAGCTTGCAGCAATTCTAAATGGCACGAAATAATACTTACTGGCTGAGTCACGACCAGGTCGCTCTCTTTAAGACGTTTCGTGGCACTGCCCAAAATGTGCAAGCAGATTATCAACCACGCCGTCCCCAGGATAAAACATCCCAGATCTCTGTTATTGAATTCTTACTGCACTGTAAGAACCGATCTCGAATACACCCACCACAATATGGCTACCAGTGCCAATTCTCGAAGTTACCCACAATATCGCTACCCGTGCCAATTCTCTTCCCACAATATGGCTACCAATGCCAATTCTTTTCCCACAATACTGACTACCAATGTCAGTTCTCGAAATCCCACTTTGACTGCATGTGCCAATTCTTAAGTGCCACGGAAAGAAAGGGGGAGAAGTTTGCCAGAAATGCGTCGACGGAATATTAGGGGGAAGAAAGAGAAGTTGAGAGGAAACGCCTTCAACTTGGTGCAAGTTAAAATGAAGGGAGAAAGCCTCTATTTATAACATGAGATTTTTCTCATGTTCCTCATTTCTCCCATGTGGGACTTGGGAGCTTACTTTTTATTTTTTCAAAACTCTTCCATGTGGGCTTTGAAAGTTGTTTTTTCAAACTCTTCTATGTGGGATTTTGGTGTTTTTTATATTTCACACCCAAAAGTTCTCACTCATGGTTTTCAACAAACCATGTTCCAACAATATGTACTTAGTTTTTTTTAGGGAAATCAATGTATAGCATATGTATAGTAGATTTTTGCGCAAGTTGTAGCTTATGGAATTCAATGTATAGCATAGGTATCATATATTTTTGCACATATTGTAGCTTAGGGAATTCAATTAATGTTCAATGTAATTTATATGTTTTGGTGTATGTAATATATGTTTCTGTAACAATACAATGTAATTAAAGTTCAATATATAATTTCATTTGAAATTCACTTGTGTTCATATAGTTATGATTTGGTGTTTCTGTATGTATTCGGTTTGTTGTTCTGTTCTGTTTCTGTATGCATTAAGGTTATTTTCTGTTGTGTGCTTAACTGTGTAGAATTAGGAATAATGGTCTTCAACATCATTTTTTTTATAATGCGCTATTGTTATACCTATACAATATCGTTTTTTACCAATGCGATATTGATTATGTTGACTTCAACAACACATTCATAAAAAGACACTGTTGAATACTTACCTCCCATATTATTTTCTTTTACCTATAAAACAATGCATTTTTGAAGAATCATTGTCGATATGATTAATAAATAAGCATATACACTATCAGGTTTTAATTAATTGTCATTATTTCCTTTATACAAAATTATTCCCCATTTCGTATATTGTTTGAATGTTATTTATTGTCATTATTAATTGTTTTATATATTTAATTAATTATCATTAATTGAATGTCATTATTAATTTGAATTTCATTAAAAAAAATTAATTATATCTTCCACAATGTTTCCTTCAAGTTGCACTGTGGAACACTTACCTTCATTATATTTGAATGAGGAGTTCTTCCATAGCGCTATTTGTATGAGGCGTTGTTGATTAGATATCATTGATAGCATTATTTTCATTATGCCATGTTGATTAGATATCATTGACAACGCTATCTTCATTATGCGCTGTTGAAGATACTATCACACCCTTAAAAATTAGAATGTTCTCGCATTCTCACACATTTAGCAATCCCATCCTCATCAGTTACTCAACAGCGAAACTCATTTACTCTCAAGTTCGACCTCGAAAATCATTTAACCTCATCATCACTCGACATTGAATTTCTAAAATCATTCATTCATTCAACATGAAAATCATTCAACATCGATTTCGAAAATCCTTCACGCATTCAACACCAAATTGAAAGTAAGTTTTACTTATAATTATTTACCTTTTAATTACATTATATTTAGCTTGTATTGAGCAATAAATATTTTCCTTATAAATGAGTGAAAGTGATTTCACTCATTTAGCTTGTATTGAGTTGGGGTTTCCAACCTCTTTCACTTTATTTACATAATAATGTATTTGCTCTGCTTGGTGAGCTTAACTCGATTGAGGCTTATTATATTTTTTTGTTAATTGAAAATGGATCGAAAATGGATGAGTGCCAATTGATTGAAGAAAGAGTATGAGGAAGAAGTGAAATCGTTTGTTAGCTTTGTAATTGAGAATGCAAAAAACCCTAATAGAATTGTATGTCCTTGCTTAAGATGTTGCTACTCAAATCGAATTACTCTAAATGAGTTAAAAGTTCATTTAGTTTGTCACAGTATTGATCAATGTTACACATGTTGGATAAGACATGGTGAGAAGAGAGACGTTATGGATTGTGATGATGAGATTCATAGGAAATACAACTACACAAGTGCATATGAAGACGACCGTTTTGAGGAAATGACAAACGTTGTCGGAGAGGATCTTCGGGATTTTCCTGAGATGTTTTAGCGGTTGATAAGTGGTGATGAGAAACCATTATATGATGGTTGTACTAAATTCACAAGATTGGCAGCAGTGTCAAGGTTGTATAAGTTAAAATCTGTTAATGGATGGACTGATAAGAGTTTCACTGACTTGCTTGCACTGCTGAAGGATGTGTTGCCAGAAGATAATGTGCTCCCTTCTCGAACCTATAATGCAAAACAATTGTTACGCTCCATTAACATAGACTACACTAGGATACATGCTTGTGAAAATGATTGCATCTTATTTTTTAATGAGTATGTTTCATTAAAGTTTTGTCCTAAATGTAATGCATCACGATATAAGAAGGAAGACTCAATTCCCATAAAGATTGTATGATATTTTCCAATCAAAGCAAGATTGAAGCGTATGTTTAGCAATGCTAAAGATGCAAAGAATTTGACATGACATGATGAAGAAAGGATTAAAGATGGCAAGCTTCGGCATCCTGCAGATTCTCCTCAATGGAGAAAAATTGATCATGACTATCCTAGTTTTGGTCAAGAATCAAGAAATCTACGCCTTGCATTGTCAATAGATGGAATTAACCCACAGTGTTCAAAGTTGCTCTCATCGTACATGGCCAGTGATGTTGGTTATACAACCTACCTCATTCTCTATGCATGAAGCGCAAATAGGTGATGTTATCTATGTTAATTTCTGGACCTAATCAATCAGGAAATGGCGTAGACATATATTTGGCTCCATTAATGGAAGACTTGAAGAAAATGTGGGAGACATGCATAAATGTATATGATGCGTATAGGGAAGAAAGATTCAACTTGAGGGCTTTGTTGTTCGGCACAATTAGTGAGTTCCCTGCCTATGGTAATCTTTTCGGATATAGTATAAAAGGACATTTTGCATGTCCTGTATGTGAAGACAATACTCATTCAATGAGGTTGGGACACTATAAGAAGACTGTCTTCCTTGACCATCGTAGATTTTTGCATGCAGATCATCACTATCGACTATGGAGAAAAACATTTGTTGAGAACAATGAAGAAGGTAGTGCTCGTTTGTCGTTGACAAGTGACCAATTATTTCAAAAGCAAAAGGGTTTGAATGATAACATTGGTAAAAAACTTGCAAAATAAATTATCACAAATGGGTGGAAGAAAAGGTCAATTTTCTTTGAATTTTCATATGGGAGTTCATTATATATAAGACATTTCCTCGATGTTATGCATGTTGAAAAAAATGTGTTTAAAAGTCTCTTTAGTACCTTACTCAATGTCTCTGGTACGACCAAAGAATGCTTGAATTCAAGGTTGGACTTGGTTAGTATGGGAATATGAAAGGATTTGAAGCCGATAGTGAAGGGAAAATGTACATTTCTACCTCCGGTAGTGTTGAAATGAGAATTAGAGGTCCCCCTTCAACAAATGGTTAGTTTGTTGAAAGGGGATTTACTCCAATTTGCAAGTTATTTTTATTTATTAAGAGTGATGAGTGATGAACAATTCATTTAATTAGCGACTTTATTTATTTACTCCCTTTTTGGATTCCTTTTAATCATATCATAAAGGTCGGTCTCATTTTATTAAGTTAGCCATACCATTTCTTATGAAAGGTTGGTATTCATAAATAATAAAAAGAATAAAAGAATAATATTAGAAGTTCACCGTACAATTTCCTTCAAAGGGTTGATATAAAGAATAAAAGAATAAAGCAATAAATAAATGTTAGTTGTGGAAAAGTAAATGACAAAAAGTAAATGTTAGTTGCAGAAAATAAATGATAGAAATTAAATGTTAGTGGTTAGATTTATTTTCATCACTTTTTTATTGTTTGAGTAACAATCCATTAATTGAATTGCACGTTTTGCATATTATTCCTATGTACAAAGTTACAAACCATGAATTGGTTTGAACTTATGATTTTAGGAATTCTATATCAACAAATAAAATTTATAAGTTAACACTTTACTATTTTACACTTGCATCTCTTTCAAGATTCAATTGTAGTATAATATCGTTCACTAAATGCATTGGAAGGAAAGGTTCGTTGACCACAGGTTCTCAAATATTCGAGTCAATGGTTTCTATGAACATTTTCATTGGACTTTCCAGTAGGTGTATCCTTCGCCATTGAATACATCAGGGTAGTTAATGGATGCGCCATCACCGCCAAATGGGTTGGTGGAACCCATTTGATTTCCCTTTAGGGTCACGCGTATGCGGTTGAGCTAGCATGACGTACTAGCTCTGATACTACTTGTTAGGTATGAGTGAACAGAACACACCTAGAAGGGGGGTTGAATAGGTGTAGCGGTTATCAATTACCGCTTTTCGTACCAAAGCCTTATTTTGGAAAAAGCCCAATTAATCGATTAATTGTATGCCTTAATGGATTAACACATATAAAACAACAAGATGCAGACAGGCTTCTTGTGCAGCAAGTCACCAACATTCAAGAACAGATAAAGCATATATTTTTATACATAATTAAACTAGATACAACAACCTAACAGTATCCAAAATATCAGATAATATTAGGCAATAATAAGACTTGAAATGTAAAGAGATTAGGGATAGAAAAAGCCTACAACAAAGAATTTTATCCTGGTTCGTTTGCGGGTCCACTTGAAAACTACATCTATGCCTCCCCTTCTGATCTCGGGAGATTTTTCTTCACTAATATTGAACAAAATGTATAGTTACATGCAAACTTCTAATACAACACTTAGACACTCCCTTCTTGAATCCAAGAACCCGCTTTCTTGGTTTGACCCTCTCAATCGCCTAAGAAAACATTTCTTGTGATCTAGCCCCAACCAAGAACTCGTTCTAAACTCAAGACCTATAAGTCTTGGTGATGACACACCAAATCTCCTAGGTGATAAGAGACCAAGAGACAAATTCCCTTATTACAAAACAGTACACAAAACTGAGTTTTCTAAAGCACACTTTTGCTCCAAATATTACAATGAAAAACTCAACTAAAACCCATATACAAAACTCACAAGATAATATGAATATGTATGAGTTTATGAAAATGCAGAGACACAAAACTTCTACCCTAAAATTCTCTTAAATAAATGCAAGAAAACATACAAGAAAATATAGGAATGTTTAACATATAAACCACATACAATATGATGACAATCAAAGACTAAGCATGGTACTATCTCTCTCTATCTCACAATACATTTCACTCTGCCTATATGACACAATTAAGCACGAAAATATGCACCTAGCAGTTTCTAAAAACGAATGATATGATATCGTACACATTTTGAATTCACAATCTATATAGAAAACCATTCTGAGTCCCAGTTAATTGATTAAGTACTCATTTAATTGATTAACGAGTTGTTGGGATTAACTATTTTCTGGTTTTCAGTTATCTGTTGGAACTATAATCACGTTAATCGATTAATGTATCTCTTAATCAATTAACTGGCACATTTTCAGCTTATTGATTAAATGGTAAACAACCTATATGTTATGCTTATCAACTACACATATTTTACCAATATATTATGCCTAAGATGCACAAGTAACATGTATGTTTAATGCGTGAACACATAATGATCTAAATGGATTGTCTCATGTAAATGAAATGATTACTTTTAAGACTTGTGATAATTGCATGTAGGTTTACCTAACCTAGACTCAATATCTAACGCACACATCTTAGACTTCTAAAAATAACTCTACTAAAGAACCTAGTCTAGATTTGAAACCCTTGAGTCCATGGCATATTGATTTGTTGAATCATCTTCAAGCTTTGACTAAGTTCTTGTCTTCATCCAAACATAGGCAAACTCCAATAGTGCTTTACTTGACAATTTTCACTTTCATTTTTATCTTCATCACTCCACAGTGATTTTGGCTTTACTTCCCTTTCACCATTGCCAATAGTGAAGGGTTCATAAGGTCCTTCCTCAATCGTGTTCCAAATATCTAGGTCTTGAGATTCTTTAAAGATTCTCATCCTGGTTTTCCAGAAGTCAAAGCATTCTCCAATAAAGCTTGGACGACGATTGTTGTTGGAACCTTCTCCCAGAAATGATCTTGAGGGCATATTCAATACAAGATCATATTTGATAATATATTACTCAAAATAAGCTCTAGTGTCAATTGTATGTTCAAGATGTCAACTAATAGGGGGTTAATTAGTTGTTGGGTGAATATGACTGATTTTTCTACTTTATTATCCAAGTGTAAGTGCAGCGAATTATTTATATAGAATTCAACCAAGTAAAGCAATAGTAACTGACAACAATAAGTAGAAGAAGATTACCCAAAGAGTTTTTATATTAGTTCGTCTTATTGTCACCGAAGGTTACATTCAGTACTCTTGCCACACAAGAGATTTTTCCACTAGATAATTTGAGTTGCAATTACAATTTCTCTTCCCCATATTTTTGTATCTTACACACTCAAAACTTATCTACCAATGGAAATTCCCTTTTCAAGTGAACTCTTTTCCCCTTCTCAACACACCCTTGTGTTGAAAAGTTTACAACCAAGATGAAGAATATAACAATGGCTTTGGATTGCCTTTACAAGTTTTAACAATTCTATAACTTGCAATCCTTGATCTCACAATATGAATACTTAGTATACAATGCTCTTAATCTTTTTGAAAGTTTAGAATACTTTGCACTTTATCAATCAACTTCAGAAAATATGAAAGTTTAGAAACAAAGATGCTAAAGAAAAACGTGCAGAAAATTGTTTACTAACTGTTTGAAAGTTTTGTGTGAATGTAAGCAATTGTGTATTTCGTATGTTATGGTGTGTGTAGAATTTGGATGTCTCAATGCCTTTAAATAGGCTTCTAATCAGCCATGATAACCTTCCATGAAGAGGAGACATGTTTGCAAAGAAACCTATTCACTTTGGATGAAAGTTATTCATTTGAACTTGAAAATCTGGTTTCAACAACTCTGTGTAATCGATTGTCACGAAGTGGTAATCGATTACCCAAATGTCTTGTCCAATGTGATAATATATTAATACAATAAATTAATTAGTTACATCAGTCAGTTTTGTATTATAACTGTTTTCTCAGTCAGGTAACTTGTTACGCAGTTCTAGTAACCTGTTACCAACTGCCTCACAGTTCAGGTAACATGTTACCTAGTTCTGGTAACCTGTTAGTCAGGTCAAGTAACTCTTTACTTAGCAATTAGACTTTGCATTTTTGACATATCCAATTCTTTTAAAAATGATTTTCATTATTTGATTAAATGAGCATTACTAGTAAATATTAAAGTGAGTGTAATGATAAAAGTACCTATATGAAGACTTAATCTATAATTCTCTTGAAGTTGAATCTTCTATGTCTTCACGGTCTTCTTCCTTTTCTTCTTTTTGTGATCTTGGTGTCTTCATAAAAATCGTGCCAAGGTCAGGAGCAAGATCTTCTTCACACATAAATTATTAATTAACCAACAAGTCTTTGGTCTAGTGGTGTAAGGTCTTGCTAGATCCCCAGAAATATCAAAAGATCAAAAAGGTGAGGGAATATCCTTGATAGTATAAAAAAAGATCAGAAAGGCCTTGGGAGCTACACTTGTTAGGAAGGACATTTAGACAACCCAAAAGGGATTAGTTTCTTACCTAAAAAGGTGACAGAATATCCTTGATAGTACAAAAAAAATCATTAATGTAAAACAATATCGAAATAGTATGAATGTTTAACAAATTGATACCAAAATGCCTAATTTTAAAATTAAAGCCTATCCAATCAAGCCTAGAAGCAAAAGCAAGTTCCTGGCACATTCACGAACATAAAGACACTTTTATAGATCTAAATAGTTTCCACAATCTAGGATCAATCTATATATCCCAATTCCATGAACTCGTGCCTTAATTTTGCCGCACATGTAAAGAAACTTCTCTATTTCCCGAGTTTAGGTTGACAGGAATCTCTGCACAATATGTTACACATGAGTTGTTGCACCAGAGTATAACAACCTAGTATTATTAGAAATCTCGGTAAGATATGATTCATCTATATTGAAAACAAAATGGTTACATTTCTTTTCGAACCAGTTTTTTCTTTAAGGACAAACCTTCTTATAGTGCTCCTTCTTCTTACAAAAGAAGCACTTCATCTTTTTGCAGATTTCCCATTCTTTAATGGGATCTTTTCCTTCCCCTTTCCTCATATGACTTAGTTCGAATATGCTGGTGCTAGCTAGCTCTCGAGTGGATAAGTGAATGAAGTCATTCTTAATTTTATTTAACCTCCCCTCCCTCCTGAACATCATGTCGTTTACTTCCTGAAAATTTGATTTCTCTTTTATGGTGTTATACTTCATGTGGAATTAGTCAAACTTAACATTAAGTGAGTTAATGATGAACTCTACTAAGAATTCTTATGTTACCTCCATCCACATGGCATTCCTTTTTGTAGCCAGATTTGCCATGCTAGTTACATGATCATGAATAGGTTATGACAAGCCAAACTTCTTTGTCGCCAGCTCTGTCATGAGATCATCCACCACAGACTTATCAATAATGTCTTATTGAAAATACTTCTTGATCATCCTCATAAATTCACTAGCATTATTCGTCTTAGGCATAGACGGCTTGGTATTTCTAGAGATTGGCATATTTTTCAAGTTAAGATTCAACATGTTTGATAGCTCCCAAGCATAAAAAATAGTCTTGTCTGCCTCCGAGCCAATCTCATTTATGGTTGGGACATTATCCATAATGATGGTCATGTCCAACTCCATCATACCAAGTCACAACTAGATCAGCTTAGACCAATCAATATAGTTCAGTTTGTTGAACTTGACATATCTATCACCTAAGGCGAATGCATTGGATGAAGCTGAAATAAGACATGTTCACACTTTAATGCTTTGAATAAACTTTAATGGATTCAAACTAAACTTTTATTCATACACTTAATTTATTTTTGGATAAAATTTAAATGTATTAAAGCTTACTAATGATGCATAATATTATTCTTTAATGAGTAATTAATCAAAATCTCTAAACGTACATGTTATCTTTTGATAAATAAACACAAACTTTAGTATTATTAAATACATGCAATAATATATCTTTGTGTGATCAAGATATGCATAATAGTTAATGAACAAACTCATTTATATATTATCTTTACGACGTCATAATCTTATGTCATTAAATATATGCAGTAATTCATCTCTGGTGACTAATATATGCATTATAACTTTAGTTGTAATTAATATCAATATCAACAATTAATATTCATACAAGTATAAATATTTCTCATTGTCAGAGTCACGTAGTGGCGTTATGAAACACATGAAAGTGTTACAAATTTTATTGAAATAATTAAATTCAGATTGAACCAAAAGAGAACAATTCATAATTACTTTATTTTGTAACAGAAAGTCTTTGATTCCCTTTTAATGCACACATAATTCAACTCAAGGAACACAAAGAATGACATAATGTCTCTAATTTGATGATCTGATGTCAATTGTTAATTTAAACTTTATGAGTCTCTAGTGATTCATAAGTATCATTTAATTAGGACTTTAACATTATGATATTACATGTGATAAAACAAGAGATTAATGAATACTAGATTCCATTTTAGTTTCCTTTATTTTTGCCACACTTTCTAATCGGTCTTTGTTCTTACCTTTCCGCCTATCATTTATGCGTTCCTTGATAGTTATGAATTTAGTTTCCTTCCTTTTGAATACAACACCACACATGACACCTTCCTTCATCAATCACTAATGGTTGTCTAATTTACTTTGTATTTTTTTACTCATAAGAAAGCAAACAAAGACATACTTTTCTAATACTTAAGTGCTGCTCTACTTACAGAAGGATCCATGAGAAGTTATTGGAGAAAATAACTTCCCCACTATACTAGAAACTGAATAGAGATCACATGTCTCATTTTGTGTCCACATCCAATTAAAAAGTGACATTTAAAAAGAAAAGCTATAAAAACATAAACTAACATTTTTATATTACTTGTTGAAATTTAATTAGTTGGGGATATGAAAACATGATTTTTTTTTTGGACATAAGATCTTTGTTCCTAGAAACTGTCCATGAAGTAAGAGATGAGAGTTAACCTTAACACCGCTATTAATTCGATCCATTAATTGTTTAGATCAGTGAATCACTGACTGTTAAATTAATCTTAACAAACTAGTTCCTAGCTTACTTCACCATCATGATAAATAATGGGTGCATTCGTTGTCCTCAAAACATATATAAAAAATGGCAATGTCCTTAGTTTTTGTGCACTTTGGTGGATTTTGTAATCAATGTTGAGGACACTAAGGTGACGATCAAGGTCATATACAACATTCATTATTAGGTATGTTCCTCACACTTTCGAGGTCTGATGTGAAACAATATCAGGCCCTTATTAGTTATTAGTTTATGAAAATATTCTAACAATTTGTAACCGTAACATCAAAATTGTACAAGACTTATATAAACATAAAACTTATATAAACATGCATGCATCTAATTAGCTACAACCAAACAAACGACCCTTATTCCAGATAGAGAAATATTTTATTGTTCATATTTGAACTTGTTTTGTTGGAAGTCATTACTGAGAACATTTGGGTGTAAATTCTCAAAATATTCTAAGTCCCACATAGAAGAATTTTGAAAAAACAACTCTCAACTCCCACAGAGGAGAGATGTGAAACTTGAAAAAAATCACCTGTTATAGATAGAAGTCTCATCCCTTCATATTTTCTTGCCCCAAGTTGAATGTGATTTCATTCAACTTTTTCTTTCTCCCTCATATTTTCCACCGACGCATTTCCGACAAACTTCTCACCCTTTATTTCTGTGGCACTAAGAATTGGCAAAGGCAGCCACATTGTGAGAATTTTGAGAACTACACTGATAGTCAGTATTATGGGAAAGAATTGGCGCAGGTATCCATATTGTGGGAATTTCGACAATTGGCACTAGTAGCTATATTATGGTTGGTATATTTGAGATTGGTTTTTACAGTGCAATAAGAATTTGATAACAGAGATCTGAGCTGCTTTATCCTGAGGATGACGTGGTTGATAGTATGCTTGCACATTTGGACAGTGTCACAAAACGTCTTAAAGAAAGTGACATGGTCTGGACTCAGTCAGTAAGTATTATTTTGTGTCATTTAGAATTGTTGCAAGCTATAGTAACAACAATATTAAGATGATTCGAACTACAATGACATTCTTAGATAATACTACTGGACCGAAAAACTTTGACCTTAACAAACCATTTTGGTTTGATGGGACTAACTTCAAACGGTGACAACATAAAATAGAATTTTTCCTCACTGTTAGGTCTCATGGGGCTCTGCCACTCACCTAGAGGGTCGAGGTGAATAGGTCATACGGTACACAATGACTATCGCTCGATAAATACAGAAATTATACAAATTTACAAATCAAGACACTCCTTTGTTGGATCTTAAAACCCCACTTTGATTTGACTACAAAGCTCGCCTACTAGGATATCTTACCATTCGCGACTCTAGCCCCAACATAAGTATCGCTTACAACCAAGACCTCTTGCTTCTCGTGAAGACACCTACCTAACCGCACCTAGGGTTTTCCCAAACCTATTCTTTTTCTTTGGTGATACAACACACCAAGAGAATGTGTTATTTCCTAAGTCTAACAAAAATTCTTCAAGTTAGATATGCACCTCAATGTGCAGATTTTACAATCTTCTACAAATCTAAGAACTCCTAAAAGATCTCACAAATACAGAAATACAATGCGTGAGATGCAGGTTTCTTTTTCACAGATTTGACAATGAAAGCTCAACGGGTATCTTGTAAAGATTCACTATTTTCTTTTTTTGATAGAACACTTAGAAAATATTTCGTAAAGCCATGAAAGTTTGAGCTTTAGATCTTCTCAATAAAGTATAAAACTCTCTGTTTTCGAAAATATGTTCTAACCCTCTAAATCAATATTTTCTAATATGATCTATATTATTAACCAATATAAAAAACTTGGATTTATATAATGTTCTTTTTTTAACTGCAATTAATCGATTATATTGAACCTTAATCGTTTAACAAGTTTCTTCAAAATAACAGAAAACAGAAACAGTTATCAGTTTAATCGATTAATGTGTTACTTACTAGCTTAATCAATTAGTATGACTCCTAATCGATTAAATGGTTTTCTAAAATATATTGTTAATGATGAATGAACCTCCTACATGATTTATGAACCTCCTACATGATTTATAACCTAATGATGCATGTCTTTGAATGAAGTATGATTTAAAACACTTTTTCAATGCATTGAAAATATATGATCATGTATGTATGCATGTGCGTGTAAATCATGTATGTATGCATGTAAGTCTCATTTTAGTTATGATTGATTTTGGCTTGTGAGACTTTCATTAGGGTTCATCCTAGCCTAGACTCTTACTAAGCAAACATCTTAAGACTTAATAAAGATATAAAAATACTTAAACCCAAGATCTTCTTTTGAATGCTTTGTCTTGTATGTACTTGAGTCTTGACTTTATCATTGATACTTGTTGTTTGTTGATTTTCTCATCCTCTCAAGCTTGTCCTTCAACATTTATGCATGTTAGGTATCAGTGGCTAAAATACACCTAGAAGGGGGGGTTGAATAGGTGTAGCGGTCAGAGTATCCGCTTTTTCGAAAACAACAAATTATTCAAAAATAACCCCAGATTAATCGATTAACATAATACAAATAATCGATTAAAACAATTACTTTAATCGATTAAATCAACTCAGAAATTACAAACAGATTCGGTTTCTTGCACAACAATTAACCGAGATTTAAACGAATATACAGAGCTTACAAAATATCAAAATTACACCAGTATAGTATGGAAACAGAATATAGCAATTAAAACAACTATACAACGTAACCGATTAAAGCAATAAAGAGAGAAAGAGAGAGAGAGAGAGAGAGAAATCCTGCAACACGATTTTTAAAGAAAAATCCTGCAACACGATTTTTATCCTGGTTCGTTTGCGTGTCCACTTGCAAACTACATCCAGGCCTCCCGGCTGATCTGGGAGATTTTTCTTCACTATAATTGAAATAATGTTTTACAAGCACTTCTTCCAATTACAACACTTAGATATTCACTTGAAACATAAAGAAACTTATTCCTTGGTTTGACTCCCTTCTTACTGCCCAAGAAAACCTTTCTCGCGATGTAGCCCCAGCCAAGAACCTATTCTTCCTATCAA
>NW_017720439.1:0-11805 GCF_001865875.1 Lupinus angustifolius | reverse complement strand
ACAGACAATTAAGGTCTTACTCTAAAACTCTAATACAAGACTCATATAACATGACAATGTATTAGTTGAAAACAGGTTTTACAGAATGCAAAATCTTCACTAAAACATCAATGAATGCATGAACATGTGAGGTGAAATAGTGAGAAATTAAACATGAAATGCCTCTCAATCCTAAAGCATAGAATTCTCTCTTTTCTAATCTCACAAATGCAATGTCATATAGATGCAACAATTAACACGAAATATGCTCTAACTCTCTTAAAAATGCAACATGCAAGTTATGACTTCAGTTCTGAAAACGCAATTTATAAAGAATCAGTTCTGCAGCCTAGTTAATCGATTAAAACCTTGGTTAATCGATTAACGCGGTTTAAAATCATAACTGATTCTGTTTTTCAAGTTTTTCAGTTTCAACCACTTTTCAAAAACTTATGTTAATCGATTAAATCATGCCTTAATCGATTAACATCATATTTCTAAGTGTATTTTCAAATTACAAAACTCAAATACTTTATGCACTTAATTTATACATGTTCAACACTAAGTTTATGCCTAGGATGCACAGATTACATGTATTTATATGATGCATGAACATTATTATAAATGACATATCTCAAAACTTAAAATGATTTAAAGTTTTATGCATATGAGACATGTATAGAGTTTACCTAAGCCTTAGACTCAACCTAAACTAATTATTAGTCTAAGTCTAATACCAATCTAGAGACTTAAGCATGATGATTTGTTGATGATCTTCAAGCTTTCATAATCACAAGTTGTCCTCATCAAAACTAAACACATAGAGAGAGCTTTCCAAAGTGCTATCTTGACATGCGCACTTTCACTTAGTGAGCAGCTCCATGTTGACTTCATGCTTTCAACATAGGCCACGTTTTTTTGAGTCAATGCTAAAGGCTAAGCACACAGCTTGCCACGCTAAGCTTAACCATGCCATGTATGGATCATTTTGGCCTATTTTAAACACTTTTATTGCACTTGAATATTCCATCTCTTTTCTACCTAAATCCTACAAAATAAAGTAGAAAAGAATTACACAAGGCATATATACAAGATTGTGATATTTTATCCAAAAAGTGTTGAATTAGGTTGTTTTTCTCTATTTTTCCAAGGATAAGTGCCATTAAAAGTGTACGAAATTTAGGCATTTTTGGTACTTATCACTCTTACAAGCAAAAACTTGAACAAGTTCACTAACTAAAACATCAAACAACGACTAGCAATAATTCCTCCACAACAACACTAAGACTCTAACTCGTCAGTATCATTGTCAATATTCATGTAGTTCAATCAGTTAGATAATCTTATAAGTTCAACTTGAACTTGATGATTCTCAGCACCACGAGCATCATCCTTATGGTGATATAGCCTCAAAGAAAGAACAACTCATCCATGATCATCTGATTGGTAGGCATAGCATAATGAGGATGACTCGACATGGAATGTAGAGGACTGAGGTACAGGAGGGTCGACAAAGAGATTTTCATTAGGATTAGCCAATTGATCACTTTGATGTTTGGAAAGCTGATCAATAAGGTCTCTATAGAATACCATTTTGTGGATCAGATCCACATTAATCTTTCTATCTCTAGCATCTGGTTCATTAATAGACTCTAAAGCAGTGGAAATATCAAAGTGCTTAAGTATGGCAGTGATGATTATAGCATAAGGTAAGGGGTTAATGGGATAAATGAGTTTTAGTTCCATATCACTTATTTGTGAGTGATTGGAAAAATTTGGAACTATAACATAACTTACAATGTTATGCAGCAAATGATCCTTAACATTGAGATTCCCAACAAAGAGGATATCTCTAATCTTAACAGTTTCACCTAAAGCCCTTTGCTTATGCGCTTCTATTTCCTTCTTAGAGAATCTACACTGAAACAGAGTAATCGGTCACGCACAATGTAAATACCCAATTAATAAAAATTCCTCTATGAGTAATCGGTTACTCTATAGAGTTATGATTACTATATATCACTCCTTCATCCAGTAATAGGTTACTCCTCAGAGTAGTCAGTTTAATATCCTCAGTTATTGAATCCCACAGTATTTGATGCCTAGTAATTAGTTACTATCTTGCACTAATCAATTCCATACCCCAGAAAACTTGAAGTGATTTGAAGCATGTTAAAGCACAAGTAGGCATAGTATAAGAATAATGAAGCAAACATATAAGAATGTGAACATATTGAGGACTGGTTAGCTTCATCAAGAATTCCTAATTCTTGTCTAATTTTATACAAAGGTTCTTTAGCCAATGGTTTTGTGATGTGAATCCCTTTTGAGAGGATTCAGATTTTTGTTTTTGATCGTTCTTGAATGTATGTCTTTGAGAAGAATATGGATTTTTGAACTTTGAAACTTGTTAAATTTTTTATTGGTTATTGTTTGGTCGTGGGGTATGATTATGTTGGTTTGGTTTTTGGTTGTTTGTGGAGTGTGTTTGGCTGTGGGTTTTGAGGGTGAAGGTTGAGTGGGCTTGTGGATTATTTAGGGAAATTGTGTGTGGATATTTGTTGATGGTTGTGTGTGTGGGGATTGTTTGGTCGTGTGTGGTTGAGGGTTGAAGTTGATAGAAGAAGATGGATTACATAGGAAGATGGAGGAGCCACAAACTTGATTGCTTGATAAGCCTAATGTATTTCGCCACAAGGAGGAGAACCTTGATAAGAAATAACCTTGGTTTAACCAAGAAACTAGGAGAAACTCAACTAGCAATGGATTATTTTCCAAATAAAATTCAAGTTATCTTATTTCCATGTGTTGTTTGGTACAAATAGAGGGAGAATTCGGCTAGGCCTATTACCCATGTGCAAAATGATAAATTAAATTCATTGGTCGCTCCTAATTGTTTTCCCTCATGTGTTAATTCAGTCAAGCCTTAGGTTTAGTAGACTTTCCTAATTTGTTTTTCCCATGTGCTGATTCGGCTAAGCTTTAGGAGTGATGTCTTTCCTTATTCCTTTCTCCATGTGCACATTCGGATAGAGCTTTGCAAGAATGCACCTTCATAGTGTTGAATGTCCAAATTCGAATTTGGGATCTCTTGGAATGAATAAGGAATTAAATCCTTGTCTTCATAGCTCTTCATTATGGCTTCAATCTTCTTTAAGGCAAATTCAAATCAGATTTGATTCTCCATTTTGAATTCAAATGCTCCACTAGATAAGGAAAGAAATCCTTGGCCATTTACTTGCTTGATTCATTAAGGAAAATTTTATCATGATCTTCTCCTTTTGGAATTTTACACGCCTAGGCCAAGAAAGGAAAGATTTGTTATGATCTTCTCCCTTTTGAAATTCACACGCTTATGCCAAGTAAGGAAAGATTTTCCATGATCTTCTTTAAGGTAAATTCAAATCAGATTTGATTCTCCATTTTGCATTCAAACGTTCCACCAGATAAGGAAAGGACTCCTTGACTATTTACTTGCTTGATTCAATAAGGAAAGATTTGTCATGATCTTATCCATTTTGAAATTCACACGCCTATGTCAAGTAAGGAAGGTTTTTATGGCATTCAAATAAGATTGGATTCACACGTGCTCTTTAAAATTAGGCAAGGATCCATTGTGTCTTCATGGGGTGGATTCACGGTTGGATTAGTAAGGGATTCCCATTGATTTGTACCTGGATTACATGGTTCTTAATGCAATTTATTACAACTATAAGTTGAAGTACTCAAAGCTGAAAAAGGCAAATAATGATTGTTCTTTCAAATAAGGAAGGGAAATAATTCCTAGACTACATGTGGGACTCCCAACGCCTCAAGTGTTCCCTCCTTGGTCATGGCCATCTTGGGTTACTTCTATAAAAATGGTGCAATGTATGGACATGATTAACAGGTTGAGAGTTTGGTGTGCTTTCTTGGTTCTAGATCGGGTCATGGCCCCTCCTAGCCCACTTAGTTCTTCCTTGTTGACAGGCCTTGGTAGGTTCATATCATTTTGTAAATATGTATGATAGTTGGTCATGTGTATTAATGAATTCTAAGTGTACATCCTTCTTGTGGACATGGTCCCTTTGGAAGTGATGCCTTATATCAATATGTTAGGTTCGGGAATGCATCATATGATTCTTATGAGGTTTATAGCACTAGTATTGTCACATTTTAAGGGAATGCATCCTAAGTCCAAGCTATAGTCTCGTAATTGTTGCTTAAGATACAACACCTAGGCACAACAACTACCTTATTCAATGTATTCTACTATGAATGCAAGCATTCAACAACAAAAGTCTCATATTCAAGCTTCAAGGAAAGATCATGAAGACTAAGAGTAATTATTTTCTTTTTAGGTCCTTGTTGAAAGTAGATTTCACCACCAGAAACTCCCTCTCCACAATAGATGTGTCACTTGTTGAAAGGGTTTTCCTAGTGTGCAAGTTATTTATTTAATTAAGAGTGATGAGTGATGAGTGATGAACAATTTATTTATTTGGTGACTTAATTTATTTACTCTCTTTTCGGGTTCCTTTGAACCATACCATAAAGGTCAGTCTCTTTTTATTAAGTTAACCATACCCTTTCTTACGAAAGGTTGGTATCAAAGAATAATACAAAGAACAAAATATATAAGTTAGTAATTAACCATACCACTTCTTTCGAAGGGTTGGGTTAAAGAATAAAATAATAAAGCAATAAAAAAATGTTAGTTGCGGAAAAGTAAATGTTAGTTGCAGAAAGTAAATGACTGAAAGTCAATGTTAGTTGCGGAAAGTAAATGACTGAAAATAAATGTTAGCGGTTAGATTATTATTCATCACTCTTTTATTGTGAAGTAACAATCCATTGATTGGATTGCACTTCTTGCATATTATTCCTATGTACAAAGTTAAAAACCATGAATAGGTTTGAACTTATGCTTTTAGGAATATTTAATCAACAAATAAATTTGATAAAGGTTATAACTTGAATGTATTGAAATCAAAATAAGATACAAATGAAGAAAATAAATAACATTACACTATAATCCAAATCAATGTGTAGGAGTATGAGCCATCTATCCAAGGATGAGCTGCTTTTGGAACCAAATGAGATTACAAAAGTACCTTTCGCATCACATTTACCAACTCCATTAACCTCTTTAATTCTAAGAGAAAATTACAAGATTTACCTAAAGAATAGCTTGGAACCGTGGTCAACGTCTCATCCTCTTTTTTCCCATGCTAGGCGCACCAACCCTTCAGCATGGGTTTGGTCCCTAGCCAAGCAACTCAGTCAGCTACTTGTTGTTGACTCACCAAAGGTACTTGTGAGCTAGTTGATAAGGCTATTGTGGGCTACTCAAAAAATGCTCAGACGCTTTGTCAAGTGAGGTCATGCATGATGTATTTGTTGCTTGGTGACTAAGTCACGCTTACCACATGCAGGGTCCAGCCCGCCTGGCTGTTTAGTTGGCACCACTGAGCTGCCTACTTGAGCAACTTGTCCTGCTCTGGCCAGGTCTGTGGTTCCAGGCTGGGTAGTCCAGGTTCAGGCTAAGCTACCTGCTTCAGCAGGTTGGCTTATGTTAGGCTTGAGTCTAACCGTGCCATGCTTGTGTCTGATGAGCCAAGTTGGTGCCAAGTTAGTTGGGCGGTCTTGATGTCCACGTCAGGCTGCTTAGTGTACAACTTCATGTGTTTGGTCCATGCTTTGGCCAAGCACTTAGCTTGCCATGTGTGCATCAAAAGTGGCTTACGTGGACACCTCTTTGCTTGACTATTGTTCATAATTTTTCTTCTCTTGATTTTTTCCTTAAAACTTCACACAATGATATGGAAAAGAGGTGGTCAAAATATATAATCAAAATATGACATTTTAACTAAAAAGTGTTGAGTTAAGTTGGTTTTGCATGATTTTCATAGGACAAGTGCCATGAAAAGTGTATGAAAAATAGGTATTTTTGGCACTTATTAGTCCTAAGATGCTTTGAATTGATAGAGTCTAGGTTGGGTGAACCGATTCATAAGTCTCAATTATAGCATCCATACATGATTTAGGGCATTAACAATTATATCCTTTTCAAAGTCATGCATCGTGCATCCATCATTCATGTTAGAAGTTCATGCATAATCAACAAGTCTTTTCAAGAAATATTTATTCCATTAAGACTATGTTTAATCGATTAAGTCTATAAATCAGAAACCTGTTAACCGATTAAGGACATGGTTAATCAATTAAGTCAGTTTATATTTTGAAATATTGGACATTTTAAAGAAATTTCAATCAATTAAGTCATAATTTAATCGATTATCCGTAATAGAATATTTGAAACTAAATGGTATTTTACCAACCTTTCCCATAAGCAAGAACAAGAAGTTTTACACTTATAGAAACTTGATGCAAAATTGTTAAACATTTTTCAATAGTGATTTTTGAAAAGGGAGAAAACCTTTCATGTAAAAAAGAGAGGGTTTCTTTCTCGTTTCTTTTAAAATGTTTATTTTCATATCTTGAGTGTTTTCAAAGATTTTCATTTGTAAATATTTTTCATTTATTTTCATTTATTAGTGTATGTTTAGCACATGGAAGGTGCAATAGATCTATATACATATCTTTTACGGTCGGTTTGTAAATTTGTCTCTTTGAGGATGTGAGGTATATTACCTAGGAGGAAGAGAGAAATTTAGGATATATCCTAGGTTGAGGTCAAGGTCAAAGAAGAGGTCTCATTGGGTAGACTTAGTTAGAAATGGTGAGAAGCCATTAGAAGGTAAGTCCAAGAGAAGTCTTGGTGAAGAAGTGTTTTGTACAAACATTTGATTTCTTCTAGTGAGAAAAAGCTCCCTAGACCAGAAGGGGATGTTTGGATCTAGATTTCATGTGGATTAGAAATCAAACAAGGATACATTGATTGTGTCATCTTCACTCTTAACCTACTCTTTTACTTACTTGCAATTGTAACATTTTCACATTATTTTATAACTTTTATTTAGTGATCATTGCATAAATTAATCTGCTATGTTAACCACTTTTTGCAATAATTTTAAGAGCATACTAGTTAAGTTTTGTCACTACTTTATTGATGCATCAAGAACCAAAAGATTTTAATGAAAACCATAAGTTTAATCGTTTAACTCTTCTTTTAATCGATTAAGATCAGTTCTGTGTTAATTGATTAAGCAACCACTTAATCGATTAAAACAAGTAGTTTTTTATATTATCTTTTGCATTTAGAATCGAGTTTAATTGTAATTTGAACCACCTACTCACCGCCTCTAGGTGAAGATAGAACCCTTGTTAACCAACATCTACCTCAACAGTACTTAGGGCAACACAAACTTGCTTTTTACAAGACCAAGAGATCAATACATTTCCTAATATATGACAAGTATTATTTGTACTATTCCTCTCAGTTTTGCAACAAGCAAAATCTGAATCTAAATATCCCACTAAGTTACATAGACTTCCTTTTGGATACCACAATCTAACATCAGTTGTGCCTTTCAAATAACTTATTAATCTTTTAATGACAACAAGATCTGACTCTTTAGGTTTTGATTGATAATGTACAAATAAGTGGACACTAAACATCATATCAAAGAAGGGACCCAATTATACCTCGATACTTTTAAATATATATATATATATATATATATGTGTGTGTGTGTATTTTCCAACTTTATCAGTATCAATATATGTTCCTGAACCCAGCATAGTGGCAAATGCTGTGCATTCATCCACCTCAAAACGTTTCAGCAGATCCCTTCAATATTTGGATTTACTAACAAATATGTCATTCTTGACTTGTTTGATTTGAAGTCCAAGAAATTAATTCAACTTTTCCATCATGGACATCTCAAACTCTCCTTGCATCATCTTATCGAATTCACTACACAACAAATTGTTAGTAGAATTGAAACTAATATCATCTACATAAATTTAAACAAGTAAAGTGTGATGATCTATTTTCTTTACGAATAGTGTAGCATCAACCTTTCCTTTGGTAAAGCCTGTTTTAATTAAAAATCTTGGTAGACGATCATACTAGGCTTTGAGCATCAATTTTATACAATAAAATTTTGAAGCATGCAATAAATATAGGGAGATTATCAACTTTACAAATACTAATGATTTCTCTATTGTAGTTCTCTCTATGTATAGTAGAGCCTTTATTTCTTGAAAATGAAAATTTTGAAATGCCTCATGTTATGTGCCTTGAATAGCTGTTGTCATGATAGCACCTTTATATTTAGGGTATTCAAGCATTCATGCAAAACAAATTAAAATAAAATTCCAGGTACCCATTGGGATTTGGTTCTTGTGGGGTTAGCGCTTTTCTTTACCCATTTCTTGTGGCCAGTTGAGACAACATATTTTCTAATATGACAAGTAATAAGTGCATCACCCACTTTATTACATTAACAACAAGTAGGTAGATGCTTATGTGTCCTAGATTTTATATTAAAAGAGGATTAGTATGGAGACTTTCTTTATGAAACTTTATAGTGCTTCCTATGATTGTTTTTCCTAAGACATTCTTAGTTTTACCTACATGACTATTTGCATATCTAATATCTCTATGGTATGTTGATTGTCTTTGGACTTTTATAATGTTGTCTAAATTGTGATTGCTCTTGTTGAATTTATGAAGTTCAAGACGTAATATAGAAACTTTACTTTCAAGAGCAATACAGTTTGGACATTTGGAAGAGTAAGATTTATTCTTGAGATGATCTACATTATTCTTCATGTAACTCATTAAAAGACTTTTGTAACTGGTGATATGAAAAAATATCATTTGGTTCATATTCACTAACTTCATAATTGTCGTTTGATTTGTGTGAAGCCATTGATAAGTGCCAAAATGTAACTATTTTATACCATTTTTATGGGAATTCATCTTGATTAATCATGCTTAAAACCCAACCTATAACTTACTTTTTAGATAAGTTGTGTGTGTTGAAATAATATAATTTTTTATCACCTCTTGTCCAAGTTCTTTCTTATTTTTTTAGGAAACATTATCAATAAGAAATACATAAAAGATAGCCAAGATCACAAGCCAAGTCCCAAGCCACAAGGACAAAAGGAATTGTTCAAAAGAAATAGGCCAAGCATGCCATGCAATGCGCTTAGCTGGTTTTCTGAAAATGATTGCTCCCACTTATAGAAAGGAAGCTTACCAAGACTTGAAGAAACCGTGCTAGGCAGGCCAAGCAACCAGTGAAGCCTTAACTTAAGATGCAAGGAAAGCACGCTAAACATGACTTCGTGCATGTCACATGCAAAGACAAGCCAAGTAGGAGGTGTCACCAGGCATTAGAAGCTAGTTGACTAGATGTGTAAGCTACCTGGCTTACCCCGCAATAGGCTGGACCAGCTAGAAGTAGGCTAAGCTGCTGAACAACAGTTTAGCACTCAAAAAAACGCCATTGACACAACATGGTGGGTGCTACGCACCCAGGAAAAGGGGCTAAGTGCCCCACACCTTTTCCTATAAAAGGAGACCTTGTCTCCACACTTATACATCATTGTACATACAATTACAAACCATTTTCGTTCTTATCTTTCATAGGCTATTCCTAGAGTGTTATTTCATTTAAATGAAGAGAGAATAGGAATGGGAAATGATGTGCAAAAACATGATTTTGTTTCATCACTTGAAGCCAAAAGTACCATGTTGGATGGCTAAATCTCTGAGTCTATAGATTATGGTGTAACATTTCTTTATCTTTGTATTAATTCTGATTTTATTATACAAGTTATGTGTTTCTATTCCATTATTTCATTCCATCTACTCTTAATGCTTATTTTAGCTTGATCAACTAAAGTATGCTTTAAAAGATCCAAAGTCTTTTGTTGGGCAAAATAACAAATATTCTCATACTATAATCGTAGACTTGAGTATTTCCCATTTACAAGCAACTTGTTTTAAAGACTACCAAACATATGTGAATCCAGAGTAAGTGGTGACATACTTATTTCTTTTAGAGGATACCTAATGAGGGTTAGTGTATTATGTAAGGCTTGAAAATCAATAATCCTAGCCTTGTACTAGGAAGGGGAGTTTAGAAATTATGTATGAGGGATTGATTCACAACAAAATAACTCATTCCTTCAATAACAATCTAGGCTTTTGAGACAAAACTATTTGTGAAATTCTTATCGTACATGGTTAAGATTTTAAGGGAATCCAAATGACATATTTGGATATGTTGAAATGTCTAGAGCTCTTTAGGAAATTCTCTTAAACATTTTCAATAAAATCAGAATTTCGATATTGATTGTTTAAGACATGATCAGGTACACGACAATCAGGCAAGCATCAGCAACGAAGTGTTAGTACCAATAATGGTGATGGAGAGGAATGTTTTTATGCTTGAGATTAGAAATAGTTCTAAAGATAATTTTGCATCTCTAAGGTAGGCCTAAATCAGATATAGTCGAATAAATGAGTAGTGAGGCTCATGTAGTCGTAATATACTTAATTATAATTCATGTGACTAATAGAGGAGGTTGTGTTGGTATGGAATGAGTTCTCTTTGAATGGATTGACTATTGAGATTTTTGGGTGATATAATTGACGAATGCTTAAATATTTTGTCAAATGTTGAGTTGTTACCTTGGCATTTTAGATACTTCAATGATTCACAATCAGTATGGATAACAAATTCCTTTGGCAATAGGTAAGGCTTCCATGTTTGAATAGCCCTCACCAAGGCATACAATTCATTGTCATAAGTGGAATAATTAAAGGCAGGGCCATTCATGTTTCACCAAAGTAGGAAATTGGATGACCTTCGTGTATCAACACAACTCCAATAACAACATTAGAAGTATCACACTCAATCTCAAAAGATTTAGTGGAATTTGGTAAAAGAAGTATTGGTGCACTACTTAATTTTTCTTTAAGTTTATTAAAGGCCTCTTCTTGTTTCTCACCCCAATTGAAAACAACATTCTTTTTAACAATGTCATTAAGGGGGGCTATTAAGGTACTGGAATCCTTAACAAACCTCCGATAAAAACTTGCCAAACCACGAAAGCTCCAAACTTCAGTCACATTTTTAAGGGTGGGCCAATCCTTGATGGCCTTGATCTTTTCTTGATCCATATGTACCCCATTGGCATTAATCATAAAACCAAGAAATATCACATGGTCAACACACAAAGTTCCTTTTCAAAATTTGCATATGATTTTTTGTTTTCCTAAAACAAGCAATACAACTCTTACATGTTCATGGTGCTCGTCTAAGTTCTTACTATTTACCAAATATCATCAAAATAAACAACAACAAACTTTCCCAAAAACTGCCTCAAAACATGGTTCATTAGTCTCATGAATGTGCTAGTACCATTAGTAAAGCCAAATGGCATCACTAACCATTCATATAGACCAAACTTTTCTTTGTATGGAGGTTTCCATTCATCACCTTACCTAATCCGAATTTGATGGTAGCCACTTTTAACATCAATTTTGGAAAAAGTCATGGCACCATATAATTCATCCAAAAGGTCCTCTAACCTTGGGATGGGATGCCTATACCTTACCATTATGTTGTTTACAACTCTACAATTAGTACACCTTCTACTCCATGTGCCATTTTCTTTAGGCACAAAGGTATCTGGAACAACACAAGGGCTCAAACATTCTTGATGCCATCCTTTATACATAAAATCCTCAATTTGAGTTTGAATTTCTTTGGTCTCTTGAGCATTGCTCCTATGGGCAGGCTTCTTGTGCAAGGATGCTTTAGGAATGAGATCAATGTGATGCTCCATTCCCCTTAAAGGTGGTAGGTCGTGAGGCACCTCCATTGGGAACAAGATATAAACCAAGGGGGGGGGGGGCAACCT
>NW_017720438.1:0-13497 GCF_001865875.1 Lupinus angustifolius | reverse complement strand
GTTTATATCAGAACACATCCTCAAATTCCTACAATAGTTGTTTGACAAAAGAAGACAAAGATCCTTCCTCAGAATGATTAGTAGTTAAACAAAAGTCCATACTAAAAAGTAGGTACAATGGTTGCTTTGAAATCAAAGCATGTTTAATATCCCCATTTGTAGCCACAAAACTCTCTTTTTTCTCAAGCTCGTTATTCTTCTCATTTTTGTGGTCCCTATTTTCTTTTGTTAGTCTTTGTCTCTCTTTGATTTTCGCACGTTTTTTCTCTCCCTCTTTCTTTTCTCTCCTTCTCTGTTTTTTCTCTCAAAATTCTTTGATTCTCACATACTTGTCTAGGAGACAAGGGACATAGCACAACCTTTCGTTTTTTGTGCCAAAACGTGAACTTGTTGGAAACACCATAATGAGTGGTTTTCCTATCATATGGCCATGTACAGCCCAACAAAAAATGGTTGGCCTCCATTTCAACATCATCACACAAAATAACATCCTCATGTTTCCCTATGGAAAAAGGAACTTTAGCTTTTTTTATTAATAATCATTTCCCCAACCTCACATAACCATTGTAATCGGCGAGGAGTGGGATGTGACGTAGCCACAAGATTATGCTTTGAGACTAACCTTTTACTAATCATGTTAGCATAGCTGCCACCATCAATAATTAAAGAACAAATTTTACCTTCGACCAAACATCTTTTTTGAAAGATGTTCTCCCGTTGATTTGCCTCATATTTTTTGATTTGGCTTCTTAAGAGCCTCCTCACCATGAGCAAATCTCCTTCACGAATGATGGTATCATCCTCCTCATCTTCCTTTTCTTTATCACTTTAAGCCTCAGATTGAGCCTCTACTTCACCATTCATTATATTAATGGTCCTCCTTGTTGGACATTTGGAAGCAATGTGTCCATGGCCTAAGCACTTGAAACACTTCAGTTCTCGGGTCCTTGTAAAGGACGTCATTGGTTGCTTGCCTTGGCTATTTGAGGTCGCCACGACCTCCTTAGTGCTAGGTGCATGTTGAAAAGCAGATTTCAGCAACCGGAATTTCCCCCTCAACAACAAAATGCGTCACTTTGTTGAAAGGCAACTCGAGTTGTTGCAAGTTTATTTACTTAATTTTGAGTGATGAGTGATGAAGATCTTATTTAATTAGTGACTTTACTTATTTACTCCCTTTTATGGTTCCTTTAACCATACCATAAAGGTCAGTCTCTTTTTATTAAGTTAACCATCCCATTTCTTATGAAAGGTTGGTATCAAAGAATAATATAATGAATGAAAGAATAAAGTTGGTAGTTAACCATAACATTTCTTTCGAAGGGTTGGTATACAGAATAAAAGAATAAAGTAATAAATAAATGTTAGTTGCAGAAATGTAAATGACAGAAAGTAAATGTTAGTTGCGGAAAGTAAATGACAGAATGTAAATGTTAGTTGCGGAAAGTAAAAGACAAAAAGTAAATGTTAGTTGCAGAAAGTAAATGACAAAAATAAAATGTGAGCGGTTAGATTTATTATTCATCACTTTTTTATGGTTAAGTAACAATCCATTGATTGGATTGCACTTTTTGCATATTATTCCTATGTACGAAGTTACAAACCATGAATTGGTTTGAACTTATGTTTTTAGTAATCCTTAATGAACAAATAAAATTTAGAAGTCAACACTTTACTACGTTACACTTGCATCTCTTCTCAAGATTCAATTGTAGTATAGTATAGGGTTATGTCGAACAAAAGAGAATTGCATTAATAGAAGAAAATCATATAGGTATATTATAGCAAAAGTATTGATTAACAACTTTTTGATTGTTTTTGTGTTATGTTGCATAAAATTTAACTAAAAAACATTAACTAATATTTACAAATTCTTCAGGAGAAAATTAGTTTCAAATATGGATTTATTTCTAGACTCAAATGAGTTTTCAAAAAAATTAACAAGTTATAAATAATTTCTAAATCCCCCATCTAGTGTCCCCCATCAAGTTCCATCAAGTTCTAAATAATTTTCAAACCTTATGTAATACACTAAATAATAATTAACTGTCACTCGTCGGAGTAGGTTGTCACACCCTACTTTAGGCTATGTTAACATTATATAGCCTTGAACATAAGTTGCTGAAAATATATGCTTGATATGGAAAGTGAACTAAGATGTAGGTTATAATTTTTAGTTCACTTGTCAACACTTTAAGAAGAAGCATTTTTGGATCTTTAAATCAAGTTTTAGGTGATCCAGCTAAAACCACATTAAGAATTTCTTAAAGAATCATAACTTACCCAAAAGTAATAAATTGAATGTATTGAAATCAAAAGATGGTGCAAATGAAGAAAATAAATAACATTACACTGTAATTCAAATCAATGTGTAGGAGCATTAGCCATTTATCCAAGGATGAGATACTTTTGGAAAAAATAAGATTACAAAGTTTACTTTTGCACCACATTTGCCAACTTCTATCTCCTCTTGAATTGTAAGAGAAAATTACAAAAATTACCCAAGAACTAGCTTGGAACTGTGGCCCCAATTAACATATGTGTTAATTGATTAATCATTAAATTCCTTGGGATCACATTAATAGATTAAATGAGGAGTTAATCGATTAAGGTGGTTACTATTTCTGTTTTTCGTTTTTTCAAGAAACCCATTAATCAATTAAGGTTAAGTATAATCAATTAACTTCAGTTAAAAACAGAATAGTATTTTAACCCAAGTTTTTCATATTGCGACTATCATTCATCATTTAGAGATCGACACATCTGGTGCGTAGATAATTCCTGTAAATTCCAGAGAGCACATGGTCCACGAGAACATCATTCACAAGATGAGTATCTGCAAATATGGAGGTGAATGGATGTACTAAGAGGACTATAGGACCACAATGGATATAAAAATGTCTGAAGAAGAAAGTGGTAAGCATGGTGAGCAAAACCATGAACAACAAAATGCTGAGGCGTTTGAGATGCCTCAAGGATCTTCATTTGGTTTGGCTCATATACATGCCATGGAACAACGCCTAAATGAGCATATTGACTCAAGGAACCAAGAAGTTGTATCTAGTAAACAATTTATGGAGGATAGGCTCATTGCGGAGTTTCGATGACAAGATGAAGAGAATCATAGTCGATTCGAGCAGCTTCACTTTATGTTAAGTTCCTTCGTTGGACTTCTGCAACTTCCTCCTATCTAGCTTAGGATGTCTAGTGTGTAATAGTTACGTGCCTTGTTTAGGAGTTTTGTGGTTTGTGTAATCTTTTGGTTGTTGCACTGTAATTTTCTAAACTTGTTAAGTTTGTCTTTGTGCTTTGATTTGAACAATGTAATCACATAACATGCTATGAATGAATTGGTTTATGTTGTTAAAATAGAATTATTTACTGCTTTTATCACTTATGTAAATCACTTGATCAATGGATGAAAAATGTTAGTAATTTTCAAACATATTGCATTGATCTAACTTTGCTTAACTTTCAACAAACAAGGGGTGGTATATAAATGTAAAAGGCATAAACAAATGGTATTCATAATCAAATTCTTTCATGAAATCTACATAATCAGTATAAAACAAGCGTACGAAACATGTGATATCAAATTGTATAAGTTTCTGCTATAACATGTGGCCTGAACTGAAATCTGTCATAACAGTAGGTTTAATCAATTAAGCACAGGCCATAATCGATTAACCAACACCTAAAATGTAATACTGGGAAAAATTAGAACACCCTTAATCAATTAAGGACTACTTTAATCAATTAACTTCAGTAGTAATTGCATTGTTTGTTCTTTCTTTTGGAAATATACTTTCATATATGACTTTGCTTTTTGATCATGCCAAAAGGGGGAGAAAAATTGTTGTTTAAGTTTTGCAGGACTTACAAGACAAGATAAGTTGAGGCTCCCGCAACGAAAAAGAATAATCACTCAATGCTCAAATTAAGGGGGAGCAAGAGCGTGAAATGCGCATCAATTTACAAGAACAAGGCAAAACATAGTTGATTTTCATCAAGCAGATCCAGCAAAGAATTGTCAGATCCAAAAAGTTGTTAACAAGTGTCAACAAGTGTTTGTCATTATCAAAAAAGGGGAGATTGAAGATCCAAGAATGCATGAATGAGAAATTGAAGATGCAAACAATGTGTAATTTTGTGTTTCCCCTTTGTTTATCAAGCGACAGTAATTGTGTACAGTATCACTTATTCACCCCCTAGGTGAGTGATAGAGCCCTGTAGGATGCAACAAGTGGTACTAGAGGTAGTACGACTATGCTATCTTAGCCGCTTAGATCGTTGATCATAGGCACTTTTACCATGGGCTCTTCTAACCTGTTTAGCGATGATGGGGCATCCGTCGACTACCCTTCGTTTCTCAGTGGCAAGGTGTATGCCTACTGGAAAATCCAAATGAGGATTTTATTGAGGCCATTGATAATTAAATTTGGGATTCCGTAGAAAATGAACCTTACGTTCCACTACACATAGTGGACGGAAAACAAAAGAGAAACCTAGAAGTCTCTTGACCAACGAGGAAAAGAGAAAAGTGCAATTTGATTTGAAAGCGGAAAACATTATAACCTTTGCACTCTCATACGATGAGTTCTTTAGAGTTTCTCAGTGCGATAGTGCCAAGGACATGCGGGACACTTTACAAGTAACCCACGAAGGAACTAGTGAGGTCAAATGTTCTAGATTGAATACATTGATGCATGATTATCAGCTATTTCGCATGTTTCCACATGAGCCAATTTCTGATTTAAAAAAGTGATTTATTCACATTATTAACCATCTCATTGCATTAGATAAATCATTTTACAAACATGAAGTAACTGTTAAAGTGTTGAGATGTCTAGATAGGAAATGGCAACCCAAGGTGACTGCCATCATGGAGTCAAAGGACTTGGAACAAATGACGCTCGCAAATTTTTTGGCAAACTTGAAGAACACAAGTTGGAATTAAGACGTTTGACACTCAGTGAACAAATGGACGAGAACATCAAAGAAACCTCCTTCAATGCAACAAGATCACATTCTAGAAGTCAATAAGGATATATATGATGATGATGAGTCTGATTCCGACATGGATGAGGAAGTCATGTCCTCCTTATCAACAAATTCAGAAAGTACATATGAAAGATTGGAGGAACCAAGGAGCTTCATAAGGATAATGAAAAAAGTCCAATCAAGATGAGCCAGAAACCCAAAGACAATGCATCTTTCCATAAGAGTGGGAAAGTAGGACGCATGAGGTACACATGCCCTACCTCTTCCAAGAAGATTGAACAAGAGTACAAGAAAGACTCTCGAGACATCAAAGATAAGAAGGCATATATCGTTTGGGATGAAATCGAAGAGGACGATTCATCGGCAAGCATCTCGAAAAATTAAGAATCACACAAGATTTGTCTAATGGCTCAAAATCCGAAATCTTGCAAATTATGTGAGCAAGATGAGCCTAGTGAGGTATACTCATCCGATTCTATATCAAATTTTGATACACTTCTGATGTATGACACACTTTATGATGCTTATGTTGAAATGTATGAAGAACTTAAAATGTTAGCTAAAAAGAAAATAAAAAGAAAAAGGTTAATTTTAGATCTTGAAAAGAAGATATGTGAATTGAAAACTTCAGTGATATGTTGAAAATTGAAAATGAAACCTTAGATGCTAAATATGCTAACTCTTCATATAATTGTACTCCTAATTTAAATGTGACATCTATTAGTGAAAAATGCATTTGCATGAAAAATGAACATAATGTCGTAAATGATAGACTTGCTAGTTTCACATCTAGTTATCACAATTCAAACAACTTACTTGCTACATGTAAAAATGATGGGATTAAATCTAGTTTGGAATAATGCATCCAAATAACACATTTCACAAGAAACAAGTAAATGTTCTAAAAATTTCACATCTTGAATCCCCTACATGCTTTTATTGTTAATTGTATGGTCATACCTTGAATGCATGTAATGTTAGAATGCATGACGTTCCAAATGGAAATTTTATGTGGATTACTAAGAAACAAAGTCCCCAAGCTACTAACA
The DNA here is from genome assembly GCF_001865875.1 of Lupinus angustifolius. Taxonomy (NCBI): domain Eukaryota; kingdom Viridiplantae; phylum Streptophyta; class Magnoliopsida; order Fabales; family Fabaceae; genus Lupinus; species Lupinus angustifolius. The sequence continues at coordinate 7,447 of NW_017720438.1, read as the reverse complement.
TCAAGGGACCCAAGCTTAGTTGGGTACCCAAGAAAAGAGAGTAATTGTGTTTTGTAGGTGTGCTTAAGGACATATGGACTTCAACTTTCATATGGGCAGCAAGTGTTCTAGGCACATAAGAAGGTGAGAAGATCAAACTTCTTTGACTTGTCACCAAAGGAAAGGACGATATGACACTTATGAGTAACTTGTCATCACAAATGCTTGAAGATAGGAAGTACTGTGCAACAATGGTAAAACAAGGTATCCCTTCTTAACTACAAGTATTACATTCTTTAAGTATCATTCAATAATGAAATCCTAGCAATGCCATAAACTCAGGAATCATGAATTCCCCCATAAATCGTTGTTAGGCCTTATGCTTTTGTATGTTACATTTACAATGCTTTTAAATGCAAACATGATATTATTAAACTAGTATAAGAATCTTTTAATCATGTTTTGATTAATAAGTAAATGTAGAAATACCATCCAGGTTTTTCTAATCATGTTGAAGCACAACAAGTTAAATCTCACATTAATGCAAATCAACCCAAACTATTTTTTTGGAAAGCATGTGTAAATTTAATGCTTGATTAGGCCATCTCCACAAGAGGAGAGGAAAGGTATGCTTACTATTTTGTAGGTACTCATTAGGATAAAAACTTCAAGAATTGATATACTATGAAAGAAAAGGACAAGAATCAAGAATTGAATAAAGGCCAAAGAAGACATCAAATATGGCAAAACTTTAAACATCTTGATAAGGATGAGGTAAAACATATGAGGTAACCAAATATCGTGATAAATTCTGCTCTACAATGTCCAGTTACATGTTCTATCCGATATATTACCCATGTTTTTGAATGTATTCTAGACATCTAAGATCATCCTAAATAAGTTCACTTATCGCCATTATATGCATGTATTCTTCATTTTAAAATACATTCTTGATTGTATATGCTTTCATGCCCTTTTGGCTTTGTGTTAAGTGTAGTTTAGGAGTTTAGGATAGATCTTTATCTTAGAGTCTTAGCAAACCTCTAAACTAATTCAAAATGTGCTAAAAATTTCTTTATGTGACTTATTTAATCGATTGTTCTATGTTTTAATCGATTACCTAGGCCTTTTCAAAATATCTTAATCGATTACATGTTCCCTTAATTGATTACCTGAGTGAAAAATGTTTTAAAATTTTAATCGATTAAGCTGGAACATAATGGATTAATTGTGTTAAAATTTAAATCCCATTAATGGATGAAAACATAGATTAATCAATTAAGTTCAGTAATAAAACATATGGAAACATCAGTTATGGGTTACGTTTTAGCCCAAACCCTAACCTCGTGAACACGATCCTCTTTTCTGAAATAAATCCCACAATTCATGCTCAAAATCATATTAGAGCTACTCTTTCCCATCTTCTTTCCTTCTCTAAGCATCCAATCCATCAATTCGGCTCAAATTGAAAAACCTAAGCTTACCCCCTTTAAAACCTAACTTCGTATTTCACCCATAATCGATTACCCATCCAATAATTATGCAAACACGAGTAATGAGAGACCAAAGAGAGTGAAACATATAGCTGGTGCAAACAGTTCTCTGCATCATCCTGGACGTGCGAGAAATCTCAGTGCTAAAGGCTCCTCTTCAACAAGGCAGAATCCTCCACTAGGTTTAGACCCATTTTATGCTCCTGCTCTTCAAGCAGAGAGTTTGGCTCGGTTCGTAAGCTGAAAACCTACATGGCGTGGATGGTGGAGCAAGGATTTCATTTCCCACATGAATTAGAGGTAAAAGGGGTTGTACGTTTTCTGGAATTAAATAGTAACATTTACCCCTCTCTAGTGCGAGATTTTTATGCTAACTTTCAGTATAAGGATGGTGGTTATAGGAGTATGGTGAAAGGGAAGCTGATTTTACTGAATGATGTTTTGTTCATTGATGTGGAAGGATTATCTTGTGATGGTGGTTCCCTTGGAGATTGCAACGATGACAAATGGAGTATGTATGACTCTACAGAGGTGTATAAGTCATGCTTAAGGGGACCTCATTACTTTGTCTGAGGTGAGCTCACAAAAAAAGGTTCTATAACCGTAGAAAACAGGCTTTTACACTACTTAATAGAATACATATTGGTTTAGCACAACACTAATCATGTGCAACCAACTATAAATGATTTGAAGCTTATGTTTGTTTTTAAAGAAGGGATATTGATTAGTTGGCCTGATGATATTCTAAACTGATGTATGGCATTGCATCCTCTTCTTCGATATTGTTGGCTTATGGAATTTTTATCTCCTGTGTCATTGACCATTTAGAGATAGACACATCTGGTGTGGAGATAATTGCAGTAAATTCCAGAGAGCATATGGTCCACAAGAACATCATTCACAAGATGAGTATGTACAAACATGGAGGTGAATGGATGTACTAAGAGGACTATAGGACCACAATGGATATAGAAATGTCTGAAGAAGAAGGTAGTAAGCATGGTGAGCAAAACTAGGGACAACAAAATGCTGAGGCGTCTGATATGCCTCAAGATCTTCATTTCGTTTGGCTCATCTAGATGCCATGGAACAACGCCTAAATGAGCGTATTGACTCAAGGAACCAAGAAGTTCTATCTAGGATACAATTTATGGAGGATAGGCTCATGGCGGAGTTTCAAAGACAAGATTAAGAGAATCATAGTCGATTCGAGCAGCTTCACTTTATGTTTAGTTCCTTCATTGGATTTCTGCAACCGCCTCCTAACTAACTTAGGATGTCTAGTGTGTACTAGTCAGGTGCTTTGTTTAGGAGTTTTGTGGTTTGTGTAATCTTTTGGTTGTAGCACTGTAATTTTCCAAACTTGTTAAGTTTGCCTTTGTGCTTTGATTTGAACAATGTAACCACATAACATGATATGAATAAATTGGTTTATATTGTTAAAATTGAATTATGTACTGCTTTTATCACTTTTGTAAATCACTTGATCAATGTGTGAAAGAATGTTAGTAATTTTCAAATATATTGCATTGATCTAACTGTGCTTAACTTTCAACAAACAAGGGGTGGTATATAAATGGAAAAGGCATAAACACATGGTATCATAATCAAATGCTTTCATGAAATTTACATAATCAGTATAAAACAATCGTATGAAACCTGTGATATCAAATTGTATAAGTTTCTACTATAGCATGTGGCCTGAACTGAAATCTGTCATAACAGTAGGTTTAATCGATTAAGCACATGTAATAATCGATTAACCAACACCTAAAATGCAATTCTGGGCAAAATTAAATCACCCTTAATCAAATAAGCACTACTTTAATCGATTAACTTCAGTAGTAATTGCATTTTTTGTTCTTTCTTTTGGCAATATACTTTCATATATGAATTTTATTTTTGATCATGCCAAAAGGGGGAGAAAATTTGTTGTTTATGTTTTGCAGGACATACAAGAGAAGATAAGCTGAGGCTTCCGCAACGAAAAATAATAAATCACCCAATACTCAAATTGAGGGGGAGCAAGAGGGAGAAATGCGCATCAATTTACAAGAACAAGGCAAAATATAGTTGATTGTCATCAAGCAGATCTAGCAATGAATTGTCAGATCCAACAAGTTGTTAACAAGTGTCAACAAGTGTTTTTCATTATCAAAAAAGAGGAGATTGAATATGCAAGCAAGCATGAATGAGAGATTGAAAATGCAAGCATGCATCACATATGTTTTGATGAAGACAAAGGACACACATAGTTTGATGAAGATAAAATATTGATAAAGAGATAGGATAGACAACATGGTTAATGTTGAAGGACAAGCTTGAGAGGATGAGCAAATCAACAAACAACAAGTATCAACTATAAATTCAAGACTCAAGTTCACACAAGGCAAAGCATTCAAAAGAAGATCTAGGGGTTAATTATTTTTATATCTTTATTAGGTCTTAAGATGCTTTCTTAGTAAGAGTCTAGGCTAGGACGAATCCCAATGAAAGTCTCACAAGCTAATATTAATCATATCTAAAATGAGACTTACATGCATACATACATGATTTACATGCACATACATACATACATGATCATATGTTTTGAATGTATTTAAAAAGTGTTTTAAATCGTACATCATTCAAAGGCATGCATCATTAGTTTATAAATCATGTAGGAGGTTCATTCATCATTTGAAATTTATTTTAGAAAACCATTAATCAATCAAAATATGTGTTAATGGATTAATCATTGAATTCCTTGGGAACATATTAATCGATTAAATGAGGAGTTAATCGATTATGGTGGTTACTATTTCTGTTTTCTATTATTTTCAATAAACTCGATAACCGATTAACGTTAAGTGTAATCGATTCACTTCAGTTAAAACCAGAATAGTATTTGAACCCAAGTTTTTCATATTCCTTAATAATGAAGTAAGAGAGATGAACTTTGATTCATAGAGGGAGAACACATTTTCGAAACAAAGAGTTCTACACATTATCCAGGAAATCTTAAGATCAAACTTTTATATCGTTAGAAAGATTTTCTAAGTGTTATTTTGAGAAAATAAAAGGGTGAATGTTTACAAGATACCTGTTGAGCTTTTATTGTCAAACCTTGCATCTCACACATTCTATTCTGTAATTGGAGATCTTTTAGAAGGGTTCTTAGATTATGAGAATAGTGTAAACTCTGCACATATTAGGTGCACATGTAACTTGAATAAAGTTGTTAGACTAAGGTATTGAAACATTCTCTTGGTGTGTTGTATCACCATAGAAGGAGAATAGGTTTGGGTATTGAGTGATACTTAGGTTGGGGCTAGAGTCGCGAATGGTGTGGTATCCTAGTAGGCAAGCTTAGTAGTGTCTTGCGTCTTGTATTGGAATTGTGTTTGTAAGAAACATTGATTTTCCATAGTGAAGAAAAATCTCCCAATATCAGAAGGGGAGGCCTGGATGTAGTTTGCGAGTGGACCCGCATGCGAACCAAGATAAAAGTCGAGTCTCATTCTTCTTATCCCTTATCTTTTTTAAATTTTTGCATTACTTGATTTAATTAACTTGACATGCATATAATTATCTGATAATTGCATATTCTATGTTGTGCATTTACTATTCTTGACATGCATATAATTCTCTGATAAGTGCATATAAGTTTGGTTGAAGCTTGGTAATCTTGGAGATCGAAAGAAAATTGTTTTCACTAAATCTGAACTACATAATCAATTAAGTTGTTTATTTAGTTGATTAATAGCAGATTGAGTTAATCGACTAAGTTTGTGTATAATCGATTAAACAATGTGTAATTTTATGTTTCCTCTTTGTTTATCGAGCGACGATAGTTGTGTACCGTATCACCTATTCACCCCCTATAGGTAAGTGCAGAGCCTTGTGGGATCCAACAACTTCATGTGTTTGGTCCATGCTTATGGCCAAGCACTTAGCTTGCCTTGTGTGCATGAAAAGTGGCTTATGTAGACATCTCCTTGCTTGGTTATTTTTCTAGTTTTTTCTTCTCTTTTGTTTTTCTAAGAAAATGTCACACAATGATTTGGAAAAGACGTCAACAAAATATAAAATCAAATTATGACAATTTATCTAAAAAGTGTTGAATTAAGATGGTTTTGCATGAATTACATAGGATAAGTGCCATGAAAAAGTGTATGAAAATTAGGTATTTTTGGTATTTATTATTGCAATCTCCATTGTTGGACCCTCCTGCTTAGGCTTGTCCATCCACCTTGATGATTGGAACTTAGAGCTTGAACCCGAGGAGTATTTAAATGGTTTTCCTCAAATGTTGTCCCATCTTCATTCCTTGTTGCAGCAAGTCCTCCAATTCAACAGTGTTGCAACTCAACCACATCTTGGGTGTCTTAGTCAAAACCATACAATAACCTAGCCATAGTGACTTCACGATCCTCATGGAAATTGGACCTTAGCAAGTCCAAGTCCATCTCCTTGAAGTATTCAACAACACTGCTTGAGCCTTGAGTAAGCCTTTCAAGTTTGTTGTGAATGTCCCTTTGATAAGAACTATGGAGAAATCTCTTTCTCATTAGCAGCTCCATCTCCTGCCTTGAATCAATGGGCTTGATTCCACACGTTCTTCTTTCATTTTGGAGATAATTCCACCAAATGAAGGCATATTCCTTCAACTTCAAGGCAGTCGCCTTGACTCTCTTCTCTTCATTGTAAGAATTACAATCGAAGAGTTGTTCTATCATCAACTCCCATTCTAGGTAAGCCTCTAGGTCATTTTTGATAATAAAGGTTGAAACCTTGATTTTGATCCCTTCAAGCCTATCATCCTCCCTTCTCCTACCCCTTTGTGCTTCCATTTCCCTATTCTACTGCAACTTGAACTTTAGGAAGAATCATTTAACATCCTATGTGAAAGGAAAACAAATTGTTTTAGTTGTTAAAACCTTCAGTTCAATATGCTGTAATATACCCTATCAATGTAGCATAAATTTTTTTAGTCTTTCATGTGAATAGGATAATTGTGATCGAAAAGACTTCTACTGCTCTATGTGTAGATTCTGTAAACGAGAAATAAAAATGCATAAGAAACAGGCTTTAGGAGAAACTGTAAAGAGTACAGATATCCTTGTTGTAGGAAATCTCAATCTCGAAGATCGTTTGCTTCATTACTTTCTGAGCTATGTCATTCTTCCAAAATTTTCAAATCATTCTCTAATTAATGACGTGGAACTGCAATTGATGTATGCTCCTAAGCATAAGCTTTCAATCAATTGTGCTAACACATGAGTACTAGTTATTTCGCATCTTGTCAAATGAACCTATTAGTGAAATGGAAAAGCGATTTCTCACATTACTAATGATTTAGTTGCCCTTGATAAATCTTTTGCTAAAGGAGAATTAACTAACAAAATTTTGCATTGTCTTGACAGGAAATGACAACCGAAAGTAACTACATTGATGGAGTCGAAAGACTTGGATTCTATGCCTTTAGTGACATTGTTTGGAAAACTCTAGGAACACGAGATGGAGTTAGGGTGCTTGACGAGATGGAGTTAGGGTGCTTCAGATAGGAAGAAGAAAGGTATCTGAAAGTGTGCATGTCAAGAGGAACACTTTGGAAAGCTCTCCTTGAATGTCATGGTTTTGATGAGGACAACTTGTGCCTAAAAGTGCTTGAAGATCACCAACAAATCAACGTGCTTCAGTCTTTTATTTGGTACTAGGCTTAGACTAGATTCTAGTTTAAGTTGAGTCGAAGGCTTAGGGCACCTAATACATGTCTCATATGCATATATCTTTTAAATCATTTCATCCATGAGATATGTTCATTTGATAATATGTTCATGCATTACATAAATACATGTATATGTGCATTCTAGGCATAAAACTAAGTGTTAAACATGTATTATCTAAGTGCATAACATATTCGATGTTTTCTATTTGAAAATACACATTTTATTTAGTGTTAATCGATTAACCATTCTTTTAATCGATTAACC
>NW_017720437.1:0-248 GCF_001865875.1 Lupinus angustifolius | reverse complement strand
CTGCACTTTTTTCGACATTCTCGCAACCTCTCTGTGCTTTGAGTCTCTGAAGCAGTAACTATACTAATCCAGGTGCAATAGGATTAAGTAAACCTCATCCTAACCCTCTCAAACCTTCCGAAATCGCTCTCTTTCATCCTTAATCCATCCAAACCCTAGGTTAGGCTTTGCCTCCTCTACTCATCCATCTCAGTTTCGGGTTCAACTCTTTCAATGGAGCAAAGTCGTCCAAAGCGGGTCAAGACTAC
>NW_017720436.1:0-12500 GCF_001865875.1 Lupinus angustifolius | reverse complement strand
AATTTGTATATTTGACTCAATTGATACATTCTGTTCATTTGCTGTACTGGATGCTATTCTGATAGACAAATATGTAAGCTTTGTATTCGTTCTGTTATCGGTTAACTGTTCTGCATTTAATCGTTTCTGTAATTGCTTACTGGTTCTGTTTAATCGATTAATATTGTTGTGTTAATCGATTATCCTGTTTCTGTTAATCGATTAAAATTGTTTCTGTTAATTGATTAAAACTGTTTCTTTTGTTAATCGATTAATATTGTTCATATATCGATTATCTTCCTTTGTTAATCGATTAAGTAGGGTTGATTCAGCATTAAGTGTTGATTTGAGAAAAGCGGTAATTCTAACCGCAACACCTATTCAACCCCCCTTCTAGGTGTATTATAACCACTGATACCTAACAGTATCTCTCTCAAAGAAACCACATACAAGATCAAGAAGAGAAAGAGGATGACGATTCTGACTCCAATTTGGATGAGGAAACCATGAATCTCCTAGTACGAAAATTTGGCAAATTCTGGAAGAAAACAGGAGGATTAAAGACGATTCAAGAGGTTTCAACCAAGAAAGGCAAAAACCCAAAGGAGCGCTTCACTTGCCATGAATGTGGGAAGGCTAGACACATGAGGCTACAATGTCCGACCTACCTCAAAAGGATTGAATCAGTGAAGAGAACTCGTCAAGACTTGAAATCAAAGAGAGCATACATCGTGTGAGATGCTCCCGAGGAGGACTCAACATCGAGCATGATGACGAGTAGTCTGTGAAACTATGATTAATGGTTAAAAGGCAAGATTCTTGCAACTCTAGTGGTCAAGATGATGTGAATGAGGTAATGCATATGATGAATTGTGTAATGCATTCGTTGAATTACATGAGGAATTGACTAGGATTAGCGTAGATAGAAAACATGTAATCCTTTTGCATTAAAAAAAATCATTAAAATGAAAAAAGAGTTAGATGAACTGAAATTGGAAAATGAAACTCTGGATTTAATCTACTCTTGTAGCTCATGTGATTGCTCTATAAATAATTTATGTCAACCTGTTGTATGCGATACTTGCAAGACTTTACAAACTGAGAATTCAAATTTAAAAGAAAAACTCGCAAAGCTCAAATACAATATAGTTAATCTAGACACATTACTTGTTGAATCGAGAAATGCTGGTAACCATATGGGAATAGGATATAAACCCCCAACTAAAAAGAAAATGCCATATAGAAGAACTATAGTCCATAGTAAAAAAATTCACATGTTCGCATGCCTACATGTTTCTATTACGGCACTCATGGCTATACCTCCATTGCTTGTTATATTAGAAAGTATGGTGTGCCTACTATTATGGTGAAATAGGGACAATTTCCTTTGGTTACTAACAAAAAGGAACTCAATATAACTTGGGTACCTAAACAAAACTAGTAATCTGTTTTGTAGGTATGCCTTCGAACAATGTTCGAGTCATATGACCGGTGATAGCTCAAAATTCTTGGATCTCTAACTTAAAGACAAAAGGTATGTCACCTACGGCGGCCAAAACCGAGGGAAGATACTTGGCGTTGGGGCAACTGGAAAAGATTCTCAAGCTATAATGGAGAACATGCTCTATGTGTAAGGCTTGGAGCACAACTTATTAAATAGAAGCCAATTATACGATAAAGGTAATCGAGTATCCTTCAATTCAGATGGTTGCATTGTTCGTGACAGTATGTCTAATAATGTTAAGTTTGTTAGTTGTCGTATAATTAATATATACATTTTGAATTTGGAGTTTGTCACCACATTATTCTCAAAGTGTTTCATTTCTAGAGATAATGACATATGACTATGGCATAGGCGCGTCGCGCACATACATATTAAGCACTTAGATAAGTTATTATGTCACGATTTAGTTGTTGGTCTACCTAAACTTAATTTAAAATCTTAAGAAGCTTGCGACACTTTCCAAAAGTGTAAGCAAGTTAAAACCTCATTTGCGTCGAAAAATGTTATAGCCACAACAAGGCATTTGGAGCTTCTCCATATGGACCTGTTTGGACCATCGCAAATCTTGAGTTTCAGAGGTAGTTATTATGATTTAGTAATCATAGATTATTATTTTTGGTTTAAATGGATCTTGTTCCATTTTTCTAAAAGCGATGCTTTGATAAGTGCCAAAAATACCTAATTTTCATATAATTGTCATGGCACTTATCCAATGCAAAAATGTGAAAACCAACTTAATTCAACATTTTTTAAGTAAATTTTGTGTTTTTGAATAATATGATTGTTGATCACCTCTTGTCCAAGTTTTGTTTGAGTTTCGAAGCAAATTGGACCAAAAAGAATGCTTAGGCTTGAAGAAAGAAAGTTTGCTTTTACCTTGAATAAATCAAGCCAAAGTACATGACACATGTGTGCTTAAAAATATGCATGGTAAGATGCATGCTTAAACTTAAGCACCAGGTCAAGTCAAGCACCAAGTACCAAGCACCAGGTCAAGTCAGGAAGGCTGCTCAAGCAGGTAGTTGAGCATGGACCAGGTCAGACAAGCTACTCAACTAGGCAGCTGAGTGCGCACCAGATCAAACCAGACTGTTCAAGCAGGCAGCTGAGCTTGGGACTAGGTCAGCTAAGCTGGTGAAGTAGGAAGCTGAGCGTGAGACTAGGTCAGCCAAGCTCCTCAAGCAGGAAGCTGAGCATGGGACCACGTCAGCTAAGCGCCCAGCCCACCAGAAAAACGATTGATTGGCCTAGAAGAATGGTTATGTCATGAATGATGTCACAAGCCAAGCAACTAACTAAAGCTAACTTCTGGACCAAGTTTATGACCTCATGCATGAGACAAGGAAATATGAGGTGTCACCAAGCACGTAACCTAGGTCACAATAGGTTGTCCAAGCTAGTAGGCCAAGATGGGACAACCTGCTGACTCACCAGCTTGGATGTGCCAGACACCAAGCTAAGCGGCCATAAAGGGCGACTAAGCGGCCTCACTTTTCCAATAAAAGGCACACCCATTCCTTCACTTTAACACATTGCACATAGTTGTAAATACTTTATAAATTCTTCTTCTTCTTCTTCTTCCCATTGCGGTTCTCTCTTTTTTAGAGTGTTCTTAGGCTTTTAGTTCATAGATATTCAAAGGGAACGGAGTTGGCAAATGAGGTGCAAAAACAAGATTTTGTGACCTCAGTTAGAATCAAAAGCATCTCATCCTTGGATAGATGGCTCATGCTCCTACATATTGATTTGGATAATGGTGTAAGATTATTTCTTTTCTTCATCTGTATCTTGTTTTGATTTCAATACATTCAAGTTATTATTTTTGGATAAGTTTCAATTCTTTAGAAAGTGCTTAATGTGGTTTTAGCTTGATTACCTAAAACCTGATTTCAAGATCCAAAATGCTTCTTTTTAAAGTCTTGACAAATGAACTAAAAACCACTTGTTCGACAAGTTTTGCGATAATAACTCCTCAGCTCCTAGAACTCCTCAGCAAAATGGAGTTGTTGAGAGGAAAAATTGAGTATTAAAGGAGCTGGCCATGACCATGCTAAATGAAAGCAAAGTGCCTAAATACTTTTGGGCCGATGTTGTAGATATGGCATGCTACGTCATAAACCGGGTACTTCTTAGGCCTATAATGTTAACGACTCCTTATGAGCTTTTGAGAGGCCAAAAACCTAATATATCTCATATTCACGCCTTTGGATGCAGGTGTTTTATTTTAAACATTGGAATACGTGATTTAGGAAAATTTCATTCAAAGGCTTACGAGGGTATATTTTTAGGGTATTTGATGCATAGTAAGGAATTTAGAGTTTTTAATAAATATACTATGATTGTAGAAGAATCGATCCAAGTTCACTTTGACGAATCTTCTCCAAAAGAGAAGAGAAAGGTTTTGTTTGATGATATTGTAGGTGCTTTGGAAGAAGCATACACTAAGGACTTGGAAAAGGACAACGAGGATCGGGATGTCAATGAGGACCATCAGGACTTGCCGAGGATGTGGAAAACCAAGAAAGACCATCCACTTGATAAAGTAATAGGTGATATCATTACGAAGGTGGTAACGAAGAGTACTTTGCGTAAATTTTGTTATGTCATTGCTTTCGTATCACAATTAGAGTCGAAGACCATATGAGGCCGTAGAGGATGAGCACAAGGGTATTGTAATGCAAGAAGACCTAAACCAGTTTGACAGTAATAATGTGTGGGACTTGGTCCCCAAACCAAAAGACCATTCGATAATTGCCATTAAGTGGATCTTTAGAAATAAACCAGATGAATTCGGCTAAATAATACGAAACAAAGCACACCTTGTGGCTAATGGATACAACCAAGAGGAAGGTATCGATTACAATGAAACATACTACTCTGTTGCGAGGTTAGGCGCCATTAGGATTCTTTTAGCATCTGCATAGATCATGAACTTTAAATTGTTTCAAATGGATGTCAAGAGCACCTTCATGAATGGATTCATTCAAGAGGAGGTTTATGTCGAACAACCGCCCAATTTTGAAAACTATAAATTTCCGAACCATGTCTATAAACTCAAAAAGGCACTTTATGGCCTAAAGTAAGCTCCTCAAGATTGGTATGATATGCTGAGTACTTTTCTCTTAGAAAAGAGGTTCGTTAGGGGCGAAGTAGACACAACACTCTTTATCCAAAAATTGAATAATCATGTTTTGTTAGTACAAATGTACGTTGATGATATTATTTTTGGAGCTACTAACGACCTCCTTTGCAAGGAGTTTTCTGATTTGATGTAGGGTGAATTTGGAATGCTAATGATGGGAGAGCTTACCTTCTTCCTCAGATTACAAATTAAGCAAATGAAGAGTGGCATATTTGTCTAGTGGACAAAATACTACAAAGAATTGGTTCGCAAGTTTGAGATGGAAAAGTGGAAAGAAGCATCCACTCCTATGGAATCCTCATACTACTTAGACAAAGATGAAAAAGGAAAAGCAGTAGAGGTAACTAAATATCGCAGCATGATAGGCTCTTTATTGTTCTTAACTACGAGTTGCCCTAAAATTATGTTTAGCGTTTGCATGTGTGCGAGATATCAATATATGCCTAAAGAATCACATTTTAGTTCTGTTAAACGAATTATGAGATATTTAAAGGGAACCCTTAATATGGGATTATGGTTTCCTAGGGATGCCTCACTATCCTTGGTAAGATATTCTGATTCTGGTTTCCCTGGGTGTAAATTGGATCGGAAAAGCACTAGTGGAACTTGCCACCAATTAGGGAGCTCCTTAGTGTCATGGCACAAAATAAAGCAAGCTTGTGTTTTTTTATCCACCGCCGAAACGGAGTACATTGTCGCTGGTGTATGTTGTGCTCAAATCCTATGGATGAAGAAATAACTTATGGATTCGGTCTCAATCTAGAGAAGATACCGATTAAATGTGACAATAGAAGAGTCGTAAACCTATCCAGGAATCCCATAGTTTATTCTAGAACCAATCATATAGAAATAAGACATCATTTCTTGCGTGATTATGTTCAAAATGGTGATTGTATGCTTTTTAAAGTAAGAAAATCTTTTTTCTTGATAAGTTTTTAAAGTGAAAGTAAGAAAAGTCTGTTTTCTGAAAATTGTGAAATTTGTTTTGTGAAAACCTTTGCATAATTTTCTCATATAGAATTGGTTATCGTGAGTATTTTTCTTAGATTTTTTAAGTTGATTTTACATTGTAATATTCGAGTATTCAGTACTCAAGAAAACTCAAAATCTGTTTCAATAAAGGAAAGTGATCTCTTGGTGAGTAACTTCACTTCAAGAAGAGATCTTGTTGTTCTTCACCAAGACTAGGAGGTCTTGTTTCAAGTGATACTTCGTTGGGGCCTAATCGTGAAAAGATTGGTAATCTTAGTAAGCGAGATAGAGAGGTCAAACCGAGATTTTCAAGCTTGTAGAGTCCAAGAAAGTAGCGTCTTAGTTTTATCGTTTATTAGAAGTTTGTGTGTATAAAAAATATTTCAATAGTGAAGAAGGAAAATCTCCCTAGATCAGAAGGGGGGGCATGGATATCGTTTGCAGTGTACCGCAAACAAACCAACATAAAAATTTCCTTTTGCACAATTTTCTAACACTAATATCATTTACTTTTACTTATTATATTCTTGCTTTTTGAATTAATTATGTATTACATGTTATAATCTGTGTAAACATCATTCTGTAATCTCTGTACTCAATTAAGTGCATAAGGATTGGTAATCAGTGACTTGTGTAACAAGAAACCATTAAAATCAAGAATCTACAAGAACTCAAGATAATTGATTATCCATACGCATAATTGATTAAGTCCAACTTAGATTAATCGGTTAATACCAAGCTTAATCGATTAAGTGCAGTAGTTTTCTGTTTGCGCAAAATATAGGAAAAATGGAGTAAGTGATCTGCGACACCTATTCAACCCCCCTTCTAGGTGTATTCTAACCTGCTCATACCCAACATCTTTATATAGGTACTTCTATCCTAACACTCACTACAATATTTAGTACCAATGCTCATAGTAATCATAATCATTTCCAATGAATTGGATATGTCTAAAAGGCAAAGTCAAATAGCTAAGTAATAAGTTACTTGACCTGGTTAACAGGTTACCATAACTAGGTAACAAGTTACCTAAACTGTGAGGTAGTTGGTAACAGGTTACTAGAACTGCGTAACTGGTTACATGAACGAGAAAACAATTACAATGAAAAATTGACTGATGTAACCGATTTATTCAATGTAATAATCGATTACCACCTTCGACAAAACATTTGGGTAATCGATTACCAATTCGTGACAATCGATTACACAGAGTTGTTGAAACTAGATTTTTAAATTAAATGAACAGTTACATCCAAACTGAATAGGTTTGATTCCAATTGTGTCTCGTTTTTACGAAAGATTATCATGGCTGATTGGAAGCCTATTTAAAGGCATTCAGACATCCAAATTCATAACACACGAAATACACAATTGCTTACAATTACACAAAACTTTCAAACACATAGTAAGCAATTTTCTGCCCATTTTTTAAGCAACTTTGTTTCTAAACTTTCATTTTTCTGAAGTTGCTTGTTAAAGTGAAAATTGTTCTAAACTTTCAAAAGATTAAGAGCATTGTATACTAAGTATTTATATTGTGAGATCAAGGATTATAAGTAATAGAATTGTCCAAACTTATAATCGCAATCCTGACGTTGTTATATTCTTCATCTTGATTGTAAACCTTTGATCACAACGGTGTGTTGAGAAGGGGGAAATAGTGCACTTGAAAAGGGAATTTTGAAGGTTAGATAAGTTGTGAGTGTGTAAGGTACAAAAATATTAGGAAGGGAAATTGTAATTACAACTCAAATTATCTAGTGGAAAAATCTCTTGTGTAGTAAGAGTACATGATATAACCTTCGGTGGACAAGAAGGCGAACCAATATAAAATCTCTTTGTGTACTCTTCTTCTACTTATTATTGTCAATTATTTTTGCTTGACATGGTTGAATTCTACATAAATATTCCGCTGCACATAAACATTGATAATATAGCAGAAAAATCAACCATATTCTCCCAACAACTAATTCACCACCCTCTTAGTTGGCATCTTAAACTTACAAGCTTTTTAGTAATTTTCCTTGTTATTCAATTATTAAAGAAAAATAAAAAATTTCACAATCCTCTTGTGAGGAATTGATAAAATAATATAAGGAATGTTCATAGCTTAATGTAATTAAAAATTAAAAGTATATCAAAGCACACTGAGAATGCTCCATAATATATCAGACAAAAATGAGGGCAAAGAAAAGTATAATTTGTGAAAATGGAACCATCCTTGGAAATATTCTCACCAAAATTTTAGGCTATCCTTATTAAAACTTGGAAAAATCTTTTAATTGTTGAATGTCATGTTAGAAAACTGCTGAAGATAGGATAAAGAAGAAAAGGCAAATGGTAGGTATGGGATACACATATTTTTCCCTTATATACTTTTCTTGAAAACCTTTAGCCAAGCCACAATACAAGCTTAAAAAGAAGTTGTTCGGGACTTATTTGCCTTAGATGGGCATCATTACAAGAAAAAACGTTGACTCCAATAAAGTAATTAACTCTTGATAACATATATCATATTTAATACATAAGTTAAAATTCATTTTCTCACCTCACCACCATTCACAGCCTAAACATAAATTAAATTCTATCACAGCCACCACTCATAACCTAAACACAAACTAAATTATATCACCAACACCACCATATCTACACCAGCCAAAACCAAATTAAAATTTATCATTACTACCACATCATCACTCGTATCCCAAACACTTGACAAAGTTTGTATGATCAATGTTTTTTTAGTATTTCTTCTTAAAGAGTTATGCATGAAATAAGGAACACTAAAGCAAAAGGGAAAATGAAGCCTCTCATATAGGGTAGATTTTATAATGTTTCGTGTTCTATGGCCATCTAGTCCAACCCTACCAACACAATTGGAAGAGAAGGATAATTGTTAATATCTCACTTTGGGGTAGTTATCGGGTCCACCACATGTTATAGTGGAAAGTCAAAAGAAGTCCAAAACTGGGGCATTGGTGAAGTGCTTCGTCATGACTATATTAATTGAATCTTTCACAAGAAAAATCCATCAATCAAGAAAGGAAGGTCTTTCGTTATCACCATGTAGAACAATTTCAACATTACGCTTCATATCAAAAAAGACCATCACATCTAAGAGTGTTCACACAAAAAACGAAAAAAGTGCAAAAAAAAGTGTTAGGTTGAAAACTCAGATGGGTAACCTCGGAAAAGGACAGTGTTTCTAAGTCGAAAACCCACAAAGGCGACTTGAGATATTAATAAAATAAAAGAATTCCTGACAAATTCCTATATAAGGTATTATGGGAAAAAAATTGGAGAAAATTAAATGAAAACCCTCTAGGTGAAGACTTACTTACATATCCTCCATCACCCAAACTAGGGCAAAATTTCTGGACAATCTAAGTTGTAGCCTCCTAGGTTAAGATAAGAGTTCATATCAGGCACACTAGGGTAGTTTTTGTTGTTACAAAAACATCATCGCTTTTGAGAGAAATTCTATGCAAGCCTAAACTGGGTTAAAATAGGTAGGTTTATTCATCATCCTCAAGATTGTAGAGGGTAATTTTATGGATCACCTTAGGAGAAAGGCGTCTTCAAGTAAAACAAACATTCATACATTAATAAAACAAACATTCATCCATCGAAAAAATATAAAAATAAACCATGAGTGATACATTAGAACATTTGTGCATAGGTCCTACCCCCTCATTCTATTACATTAAAACAAACATATAGTACTCATATCATACATGAGATACATACAATGTAGCATAGCCATACCAATAAATGTATAGTCACATTCATACATTAATCATTATAGCATAAACGTCGACATTAAAATCATACATCACCTAACCCAAACAAACATACCATGACAACATTCACTCTAGTTATATTGCAGTTTATACATTCCAGGACCTCGTGCCTGATGTGTTTCGAAGTCATACTTTCCAGGACACTGTCCCTAATGTGCATCAAAATCATACTTTCTAGGACCTCGTGCCTAACATACATCAAAATCATACTTTTTAGGACCTTGTGTCTGAAGTGTCTCAACATCATACTTTCCTAGACCCTTTGCTTGATGTGCTTCAAAGTCATACTTTCTAGGACTTCGTGCCTAATGTGCATCAAAATAATACTTTCCAAGACCTCGTGCCTTATGTACATCAAAATCATACTTTTCCAGGACCCCATGCCTGAAATGTCTCAAAATCATACTTTCCAGGACCTCATGCCTTATTTGTTTCAAATTCATACTTTCTAAGACTCTATGCCCAACGTGCATCAAAATCATACCTTATAGGACCTCGTGCCTGATGTATTTCAAACTCATACTTTCAAGGATCTCGTGCAAGATGTATTTCAAAATGATACTTTCCAGGACCCCATGCCTGAAGTGTTTCAGTTCATACTTTCCAAGACCTCATGACTGAAGTGTTTCAAAATCAAACTTTATAAGACCTCGTGCCAGAGTGTTTTAAATCATACTTTCTAGGACCTCGTGCCTGATGTGTCTCACAATCATACTTCCTAGAACCACGTGCCTTAAGTTTTTCAAATCATACATTACAAGACCTCGTGCCTGAAGTGTTCCAAATCATACTTTCCAAGACCTCATGTCTGATTTGCTTCAAAATATATTCATAAACATTGTCGGAATTAGACGCCGAAATGTTTGACGTTGGAAGACTTGGGCTCTAGAACATCCTTTCAATAAACATTGTCGAACTCAGACGCCAAAATGTTTGACGTTGCTAGACTTAGAAGCTATAACGTCCTTTTAGTTAAATTATGGAACTAAAATGCCAAAATGTTATAACATCACGAAAACCTCAACATGGCAAGCGTCAGAGCCGCCTCAACAAATCCCTGGTCCACCATGGCAAGCGTGGGAATTGCCTGAAGAAATCTCTGGTTCATCACGACAAGGGCGAGAACTGCCTCCAAAATTCATTCGTTCATCACGCCATGCCCAGGGACTGCCTTAAAAAATCCCTAGTTCATCATGACAAGTACGGGAATTGCCTCAACAAATCCCTAGTTCATCACAGCAAGCACGGAAACTACCTCAATAAATCCATGGTTTCTCAGAGTAAGCTTGGTAACTGTCTCCATAAATCTCTGGTGCATAATGGTAAACGTGAGAACTGCCTCAAGAAATCACTGGTCCATGATGGCAAGCACGGGAATTGCCTCAACAAGTCCCTAGTTCATCATGGCAAGCTCGAGAATTGCCTAATCAAATCCTTGTTCTATTATGGCAAGCGCGAGAAATACCTCAACAACACTTGTTCATCATGGAAAGCAAGGGAACGACCTCAACAAATCCCTGCTCTTTCAAACGAAGCGCGAGAACTGCTTCCATCCTATTCTACCCTATCGTGTCATGTCATATCCTATCCTATCCTACCCTATCGTGTCCTGTCTTATCCTATCGTATTGTATCGTATCGAATCCTATCCTATCCTATACTATCATATCCTATCAAATCGTATCATATCCTATCCTATCCTATCCTATCCTATCCTATCCTATCCTATCCTATCCTATCCTATCCTATCCTATCCTATCCTATCCTATCCAATCCTATCATATCGTATCCTACCCTATCCTATCCTATCATATCCTATCTTATCCTATCATATCCTATCCTATTCTACCCTACCATATCCTACCCTATCTCGTCATATCCTACCCTAACCTAACCTATCCCATCGAATCCTATCCTAAACTATCATATCATATCCTATCCTAGCTAATGCTTTCCTATCCTAAACAATCCAATAATATCCTACCGTGCCCTATCATATCTTGTCCTATCCTATCCAATCCTATCCTATCTGATCATATCCTAAACAAATGCAATAATATCCTACCGTGCTCTATCCTATCTTGTCTTATCCTATCCAATGCTATCCTAACTGATCCTATCCTACCATATCCAATCATATCCCATCCTACCATATCATATCCCCTCCTATCATATCCTATCCAATCTTATCCTATTATATCATATCATATCCTATCATATCCTATCTTATCCTATCTTATCCTATTCTATTCTATCATATCCTATCTGATCTGAACCAATCCTATCCTACCCTATCCTATCACACCCTATCTTATCCTATCCTATCATAACCTATCCTATAATGTCCTATCATATCCTATCCAATCATATCCTATGCTATCTTATCATATCTTATCCTATTCTATCCAATACTACACTATCATGTCCTATCCTATCCTATTCATTCCATTCCTCTCCTATCCTCTGTTGTCCTCTCCTATGTAATCCTAACCTTTACTACCCTCTCCTATCATATCATATCCTCTCCTCTCCTGTCCAATCATATCCTATCATATTCTATACAATCTCATACTATCCAATCTTATCCATCCTATCTTAGCCTGTCCTATTATATATTGTCATGTCCAATCCTATCTTATCATGTCATGTCCTATCTTGTACTATCATGTCATGTATTGTCCTATCATGTCCTGTATTGTCCTATCCTCTCTTGCATTGTCTTGTCTCTTCTCCTATCCTATCCTACCATATGCTTTCATATCTTATCATATCATTTCCTATCATATAATATCATAGCATTTCCTATATAGTATCAAATCTAGTCATTGCATCTCCTCTTCTATCCTATCAAATCCCATCTTATCCCAACGTATCCTATCCTAACATATTCCATCCAATCTGATCTTATCCTATCCTTTCATATCCTATCCTATCCTATCCTATCATATCATATCCTATCTTATCCTATCCTATCTCATCCTATCCTATCCTATCCTATCCTATCCTATCCTATCCTATCCTATCCTATCCTATCCTATCATATCCTATCCTATCCTATCCTATCCTATCCTATCCTATCCTATCCTATCATATCATATCCT
>NW_017720435.1:0-16200 GCF_001865875.1 Lupinus angustifolius | reverse complement strand
TATCCTATCCTATCCTACCCTATCCTATCCTATCCTATCCTATCCTATCCGATCCTAGCCCATCCTATCCTATCCTACCCTATCCTACCCTACCCTATCCTACCCTATCCTACCCTACCCTATCCTACCCTATCCTACCCTACCCTATCCTATCCTATCCTATCCTATTCTATCATATCATATCTTATCCTATTGTATCTATCATATCCTTTCCTATTCAATCCAATCATATCCTATCATATCATATCCTATCATATCCTATCCTATCCTATCCTATCCTATCCTATCCTATCCTATTCTATCATATCATATCTTATCCTATTGTATCTATCATATCCTTTCCTATTCAATCCAATCATATCCTATCATATCATATCCTATCATATCCTATCCTATCCTATCCTATCCTATCCTATCATATCCTATCCTATCCTATCCTATCCTATCCTATCATATCCTATCCTATCCTATCCTATCCTATCCTATCATATCCTATCCTATCCTATCCTATCCTATCCTATCATATCGTATCCTATCCTATCATATCATATCCTCTCATATCATGTCTTGTCATGTGCTCACCTATCTTGTCCTATGAAGTCTAATGAAATCTTATCTTATCATGTCTTGTCTTGTTCAATCTCTTCCAGTCCTATCATGTACAATCTTGTCATGTCTTATCATGTCATCTCATATCCTATCCTATCCTATCCTATTGTATCGTATCCTATCCTATTTCATCCTATCCTATTTGTGAAAACCAATTTTGGATATAAATACTTTCTCAAAAAATATATACAAAAGGGTAAACATGAGAGTTTGTATAAGCTCATTTGTTTTGATTAGAAAGATAAAAATAAAATAAAATAAAAACACAAATTAAATAAAAAGTAAAGTAATAGGTCATATCTAGTTTGTTGAGTGGATTAAGATCCCATTGATATTTGGTTTTCTAAAAATAGGGTACTTACAAACTGTAATTTCCGTCCTAGCAAAGTCCTAGATAGTGCCAAAAATTCCACTACTCTAGGTGCGGTAATAAGTAAGCAATTATTGTGTTGACTAAATAACATGAAATTCGATAGCCAATCCATCATTCTCGCATTGGTTAAGCCGTCATTCCCCTGCTATCCAGTTTCAACATGATACATGTCTGGTAGGAGGTGTCCACATGCATGTAACATAGCCCACAATAGGTTGTACAAGCTAGCTGGCCAAGATGTGACAAGCTGCTGACCCACCATCTTTGGGTGTGCCAAACCGCCTGACTAGGGCGCTGAGTGGCCTAGAAAGGGGGCCAGACGCACTCATGGGTGCCTATATAAGGAACACCCATCTATATAACATTTCCTCATTTCTTAACCGTTGTACATACATTTTCTTCTCATTTTTGATTCTACTCTTTCTTAGGCTGGTCTTAGGCTTTTATTTCATATATATTCAGAGGGAATGGAGTTGGCAAATGAGGTGCAAAAAATTATTTTGTAACCTATTTTGGAACCAAAAGAATTCAATCTTTGGACAGATGGCTAATGCTCCAAAAAGTTGGATAATGGTGTAAGTTCTTGTAATTTTATCTTCTTCTTCATTTATACAAGTTATTATTTTGGTTATCTTGATTCTTTAAGATGTTCTTAATGCAGGTTTAGATTGATCACCTAAAACTTGATTTCGAGATCCAAAATGGTTCTTCATAAAGTGTTGACAAGGGAACTAAAAGGTATAGCCTACAACTTAGTTAACTTACCAAATCAAAGCATATATTTTAAGCAACTTGTATTCAAGGATAAACAATGTTAGCAGAGCATGATGTAGGGTGTGACAAACTACTCCGAAGAGTGGCAGTTAACTATTGTTTAGTGTATTATGCAAGGTTTGAAAGTCATATTTTCCATGCTAGGATACTAGATGGAAGGTTAAGAAATGGTGTATGGTTTAACCAAAGTATAACACATAACTTGCATAAATTCTTATGTTGATATTGTTCAAGAAATTATTCCAACATTCTAACCATATTCTTCTCTTGAATTTGTAAATATTTAGTTTCTTTAATTTTTCATGTTTATCATTTTATAAAATCACAAAAATAACTTTATTTTTTACTTTCTCAATTTTGATAAAAGATCCAAAATGTGATTAAATTTCTATTAGGCAATTCGTTGTCGTTCGACATAACCCTACACTATACTACAATTAAATCTTCAAAAAGATGCAAGTGTAAAATAGTAAAGTGTTAAACTTATAAATTTTATGGTTTGTAACTTTGTGCATAGGAATAACATACAAAAAGTGCAATTCAATCAATGGATTGTTACTTGACAATAAAAGAGTGATGAATAATAAATCTAACCGCTAACATTTACTTTCTCTCATTTATTTTTTGAAACTAACATTTACTTTATGCCATTTACTTTTTCGCAACTAACATTTATTTATTGCTTTATTCTTTTATTCTTTATACCAATCATTCGAAAGAAGTGGTACGGTTAACTTCTAACTTTATTCTTTTGCTCTTTTTATTATTCTTTGATACCAACCTTTAGTAAGAAATGGTATGGTTAACTTAATAAAATGAGACCCACCTTTATGGTATGGTTAAAAGGAACACGAAAAGGTAGTAAATAAATAAAGTCCCTAATTAAATAAATTGTTCATCACTCATCACTGTAAATTATATAAATAAACTTGAAAATTGGCATAAATCTCCTTTCAACTAATTGACCATTTGTTGAGGGGGGAAAACCTCCAAATCCTCATTTCACGAAATTGGCGCCGTTGTTGGGGAATTGCTAGATAATGGAAATTCATACTTATGTTTTTTATCATTAGTAATTTTAAATACAATTTTATTTTCTCTTTGCATAAATGTATTTTTATTTTTGTACATATTTCTTTGATTTTTCTATTTTGTACATTTAAAAAATAAAAAATGCAAAAAGATTTAAAAAATGGAACTAGTGGAGTGAAAACCCAATACTTAAGAAACCTTTTGTGGTTGTTATACAATTTTTAGGGGATGAGGAGGTATCCCTCATCAACTTTTTCAAAAGAACAACATAAAAGGGATTTAAATTTACAAGGATAAAGTGGCTGGACTTTCTCTTCAAAAAGTCAAAAAGGGAAGATACTTAAAGGTTAAGTATTCACCATGCACTTTTTATGCACATATATTATTTTGTGATACTTGAACCTACATCTCCATAAACTTGTCATGGTTGATGACTTTTAAAGTTGTTAAATAAAGTTTTTAAAACTAAGAGCATGTTTTTTAAATTTGTGCCATAAAAATTATTTCTTTCCACACTTGAGAACTCCTAATTTTTTTGTTATTTAGTTTACCAAGTGGGTGTTCGGTTTACTATTTAACCAAAAGAGTTCATAAAATTCTGAATGGATTCATATGTGGATGTTTGGTTTGATAAAATATGTTCGGAATGTCCATAAATTCTGTTTGGACTTCTATTTAATCATTTGGATTTGAATCATGCTTGAAAAATTTTCTAAACAACATTTTCAAGAAAAAGCATGTTGTTTGATTGGAATTTCTGTCAATCAAATTTTATTCATGAACATAATGTTTTAGACATTGAAAAACTCATGTAAATTGTTAGACTCACCTCAAGCAAAAAGAAATTGCAAGTTCTAATGATTTACACGAAATCAAGTCCAAAAACAAATAGACAAAAAATGAGGAGTTGGCTCTAAAGGCACTACTATCTTGGAGAGGATAGTAAAATCAAGGAGAATGGAGTTCTGAGTTCTCCTAAAATGTTTGGTTAGTTTTTAATTATATTTCTTTCAAAATGTTACACAAACTTCTGTAAAATATTTTTCAAAATGACTTGAGGACAAGTCAAGCACATAAGTTGGGGGGGAGTGTGTATAACATTTTGATAGAAAATCATTTTGGTGTCTTTTTATAAATTTTAATGTGTGTTTATTTGCTTTTTTAGTGTGTTTACTTGCATTAAATTGTTTTAATGTGTTTAAATTTTAGTTGGGTGATTACATTAGTTTCTTTTTGACATTTTATGTAAAAAGTGGAATTTTTGAAACTAAACTTAGTAAATAACACAAACTTGGCTTAAACATTTTTCAACAAGATCACTAACTATGTAAATTAACAACATGACTTGAAACTCTGAAATTTTTTGTGAAAAATATATAAGGTCATAACTTTACTAAATTGCAAACTTATTGGACTTTTGAATTTGTTTGAAAATCAAAGAGTTGTACATAAACCTACCATGTGAGGGAGTGTAAGCCAAACACAAAAGGTTACGTGAGCTTAGTGAGAAACTTTTTGGTTTTGCACAATTGATTTTGTTTGAATCTTTCTTTACTTGGTTGCACATAATTTGATAGGAAATGTTCAAGGCAAGTTCTTTTAAATAGAATGAGTCACTTGACCAAAAATCACCAACGAAAAATAGGAACATCCATTGTCAACCCTTGTGAGCCTTAAAAAGAAAAATTATTTTTTCAAACACAACACTTGAGCCTAATATGGAAAAACAAAAATGAAATATCCTAACTTTTCTAAGTAAAAAGAGAGCATTTTTCAAAAACAAGGTTGATGGAAAAAATTAAGTTGGGGGGAATGGTTGGCCACGTAACAAACTATTCAAAAGAAAAATTCTCAATCTCTTTACAAGTAAAAAAAGTAAAGAAATGATCGAAAAATAAAAAGGAGTAAATGTTGATTGAGAAAAATCAAGAAACGTTACACAAAAAGGTCAAGAAAAAGAAGAAAGTTGAAAATTTTGAAAAGAGACATGAATTTAAAGGAAAAATTATTTTGAAAGTGTCTTTGAATATCTTGAAAAAACCAATTTTATTTGATAGCTAAGCCTCATTACAACCTAAGTAAACCTTAGTGATCCTTTAAAATTGTGTGCAATCAAAGTAAGTGTTGAGAAGAAAAACAAAATTAAATTCTTCCAAACCAATCAAGTTGAGTTTTGAGTGAGACACTTACCCATTTGGGTCCATTCTTGAACCGTGTGTGAAAATGCATCGCTTTGATTGATAACATTTTTTTATAAGTGAAGTGCTAAATGAGTTTTCGAAAATATGTGGTCTTCTTAGTTTGAAGCATTATGAGTCAAAATCACATTATCATAAAAACATCTCATGAAACTTTGAAATGATGCATAGTTTTGATCTTGTCCAAGATTAATTTTTCCAAAGCCAAGTAGTTGTTATTTTACCTTTGTTTGGGGAAAAACAAAGTCTTATGTTTGGGTGAGTTGATAAGTGCCAAGAATACCTAATTTTCATACACTTTTCATGGCACTTATCCTATGCAAAATTTTGAAAACCAAGTTAATTCAACACTTATTAGATAATATTGTATGTTTAAATAATATAACTTTTAATCACTTCTTGTCCAAGTTATCCTTGAATTTTGTAGGAACTTGAATAAAAAAGAATTAATAAAAAAGATAGGCAAGAGTTCATGCCAAATCACTAGCCACAAGCTTAAAAAGAAATGCTCAAAACAAATACGCTAAGCATGGCATGCTGTGTGCTTAGCTTGTGTCCAAAAAGATGACTTAGGCTTGAATAAAGGTTCCTTAACTTTCCTTGAAGAAACCCAAGATAGGTATGCCAAGAAATGCACAACTCAAAAGCTTACATAAACTTGAACAAATAATGCCAAAAGTGCCAAGTAAGCAACTAAAATCAACTCAAGAACCATGGAACACAGGTTGCTTCAACTTGAAGAAATGTAGGTTCCTTTACCATGAAGGAACAAGGCATCCATGCATGGGGCATAAGGGGCCAAGCGTCTGAGAAGGTCAGCCAAACCTAGCCATGAAGAAAGCTTGGCCACCTCATCAAGCGACTTGCCTACTCTTTACTTAAAGGCTAATCACATGACCTCATGCATGACATATGTTCTAAACAACCAAGTAGGAGGTGTCATCAGGCATGTAACATAGCCCACAATAGGTTGGCCAACATGTGACAAGTTTTTGACGTACCAGCTTTGGGTGTGCCAAATCGACTAACTGGGGCACAGAGTGGCCTAGAAACGGGGTTAGGCGCCCTCCTGGGTGCCAATAAAAGGCACACCCATTTCCTCATTTTTTTTACCATTTTCTTCTCATTTTCGGTTCCACTCTTTCTTAGGTTGTTCTTAGGCTTTTATTTCATAGAAATTCAGGGGGAACGGAGTTGGCAAATGAGGTGCAAAAACATGATTTGGATTATGGTGTAATGTCATTTCTTTTCTTCATTTGTATCATCTTGTGATTTCAATACCTTCAAGTTATTAATTTTGGTTATGTTTTGATTATTTAGGATATTCTTAATGCGGTTTTAGCTTGATCACCTAAAGGTTGATGTAATGATCCAAAAATGCTTCATCTTAAAGTGTTGAGAACTGAACTAAAAAGTATAACCTACACCTTAGTTCACTCGCTATATCAAGCATCTACTATAAGCAACTTATGTTCAAGGCTAAATAATGTTAACGGAGCCTGAAGTAGGGTGTGACAACCTGCTTCGACGAGTAGCAATTAACTATTATTTAGTGTATTACATAAGGTTTAAAAATAATCTTATCGTAGTAGGACACTAGATGGGAGATTTAGAAATGATGTGTGGAACTAACTGAAAGTATAACACATAACTTATTAATGTTTTTCAAAAATAACTTTAATTTAGAAATAATTCCATATTTCAAACCAATTTTCTCCTCAAGAATTTGTGAATATTAGTTTATGTTTCCTTGTTAACTTTTATGCAACATAACACAAAATCCTCAAAAAAGATGTTAATCATTATTTTTGTTATAATATACATATATGGTTTTCTTCTATTAATGCAATTCCCTTTGGTTCGATATAACCTTATACTCTATTGCAATTGAATCTTGAAAAGAGATGCAAGTGTGACATAATAAAGTGTTGTGTTATAAACTTTATTTGTTGATTAAAGATTTATAAAAACATAAGTTAAAACTAATTCATGGTTTGTAGCTTTGTACATAGGAATACTATGCGAAAAGTGCAATCCAATCAATAGATTGTTACTTAGAATAATAAAAGAGTGATGAATAATAAATGGTTTCTATCCTTTATTTTCCGCATCTAACTTTTACTTTCTGTCATTTACTTTTCTACAACTAACATTTATTTATTGCATTATTATTTTATTCTTTATACCAAACATTCGAAAGAAGTGGTACAGTTAACTACTAACTTTATTCTTTTGTTCATTTTATTCTATGATACCAACCTTTCATAAGAAATGGTATGGTATCAAAGAATCAGTAAATATGTGGTCTATCAAAGCAAGCTCGGGAAATGATTCAAAAAATCCCTAGTTCACTAGAAGAACCTCGATTTGCTTTATCAAAATTCGGTACTTTATGAATGGAATTTTTAGCCTTGACAAAATAGCGTTCATTTCTCTACTAGTTACTTATCATGATACGTCTCAAACCTCAATTTGCTTGCTATCAGGTATGTAATAAGTAAAGAGGGGCAACTGTGAACATGTGGTATTTTGATAAATGTTATGTTTAATACTATGGTATTGTTAAAATCTTCTCCATGTTATATAGCATTATCAATTATTATGCATGATCAAAACATATTTCGACCTTGGCTTTTTACAAAGTCATACCTAAATCTTGTTTCCCTTTATATGTATATATATTTATATATTGTGCTGGAAACTTCACTTTTCCTTCATTTTGATGAAGTCAAAAGGGGGAGAAAAGTTGGGTTGTTTATTTTTCTTTAATATATATTTTAGGCACATACATAAAAAAGGGAGAATCTACAAGATAGGGGGAGTCTATTCAAAATATTCAAAGTCATATCTTACGAAGTATGCTACATAAAAAAAAACAACTTTCAAAGGATATTGGTTTGTCATCATCAAAATGGGGGAGATTTTGAACATGATCTTGCTCTTGACCTTGGCGCAGTTTTGAGGAAGACACCAACATCAAAAAAACAAGAAAAAGGAAGAAGACCATGAAGACAAGATTATCAAGATTCAAGGAATAATTATAGACTAAGTCTTCTTAGGTACTTCTATCCTTACTAGGATTACGTAACAGGTTACTTGACTAAGAAAAACAATTTTCAAAAATAACTGTCACAGTGTAACCGATGACCCAAATTTGGTAATAGGTTACTAGGATTACGTAACAAGTTACTTGACTAAGAAAAACAATTTTCAAAAATAACTGTCATAGTGTAACCGATGACCCAAATGTGGTAACTGATTATTTCAAAAGACAGTAGATTTTGGTAATATCTTACATCAATGATGTAATTGATTACATGGTACAGTTAAACCAGATTTTGAAATCTAAAATGAAATGTTGTTTTGCAAACTCAATGGGTTTCACTACAATTTAAAGGCCTATTTAAAGGCCTTGAAATTGTTGGAAGGGTATCATGGCTGATTGGAAGCCTATTTAAAGGCTTTGAAACACCCATTTGAAGACATAAGTGATGAACATAATTTACAAAGAAATTTCATATCTTTTGTAAACATTTCTTTGCACTTGCATTGAACTTTTGTTCTAAATTTTTAGAAGTGTTCTGAAGTTGTTAAAGTGCATGTTCTTAAAAAACATTTCAACACTTTTCAAGAGCATTTTTTTAATAAGTAAATTAAGAGTCAAAAGATTGCAAGTTTTATCATTGTCAAAACTTGTAAAGGCAATCCAACCATTATTATCATTCCTCATGTCATTGTAAAATTGTTATCACAAGGGTGTGATGGTACAGGGAAGAGTTCACTTGGAAATGTTGATTTCCAAGGATTAGATATTTGTTAGTGTGTAAGGCACAAGGGTCTCGGGAAGAGAAATTGTAATATCAACTCAAAGTATCTAGTGGAAAAATCTCTTGAGCGACAAGAGTATTGGATGTAACCTTCAAAGGAGGAGAAGGTGAACCGGTATAAGATTCTTTGTGTACTCTTCTACCCTCTTCTTGTATTTACAAATTATGATTAACTTGGTCAATTTCTCCAACAATTTTCCCCTGCTCTTATATTCTGATACAACATAGAACAATTGACCAATTCTACCATCAACTAATTCACCCCCTCTTAGTTTCCATCTTAGTTTCACATTTTGCATTATAGCTTATTTTGGGTATTTTACTTATGTGAACACCCATTTTTGTCTGACCCAGAAAAAAGCCAAAAACTCTTATGAATAAAAATAATTGTATTCTAAAAACGAGGAGTAATAGACAAAAAATATAATCATAATAATAATAATAAATAAAGAAAAATAAAACATGATTTGAATTAAAGAATGAACTACATTATCAGATAAATTAAAGATTTGAAAACATGTAATTTAATTCAGATAATATCAATTTCATTTAGTTGCATGAATCACCTTGATAATAACTAAATCTTTAAGGATTCAAAAATAAAATTAGAGATTGCATTATGAAAAACACAAATCATACCAAATTGACTGCATCCCAATATGAGTAAAGTAAGAGTTATAATTGTATCATAAAAATAATTACGATCTATGTAAGATTTAAAAAAAATTATATTCACCTATCATTGAATAATTCAATAATATTAAGATGATTTAGAATCGATTAAATAACTTATCTGAGAAAAACGGATTTCAAATAATTTTATTTTTGGGCTAAATAATTATTTTTACTCACTACGATTATTACAATGATTTTTAGACTCTTTATAAAAAAATTATTAATCATGAAATATACTTATCAATGTCCTCGAACCCAAAATATTTAATTCAAATTCTTTACTTTAAAAAATAAATGCAAATTCGAATTTATGTAATAACAATGAGGATTTGAAATTATAAGTTACTATTTTTACATGTGTTGAAATTTATGGAAAACTAAATCCATACAGGACAACTATTTCCTAAAATAACAAACATGGGTAAATAAATTATGATTTTGTGCATTCATAGAGGAGAATTACTATCACATTTTAAGACTTTAACGCTAGCCAAAATTTAGGTAAATTTGATTTACCAATGATTTAAATAATATAAGTTGTTGACACTATAAATAGTGCACCGTCCCTAGTGAAAAAAAGAGACTGAAAACCTAGAAAACACACTATGAAAAAAGTAAACTCAGCCACTGTGAGAGAGAGAAAAAAGTGAGGATGGTATAGTCGAGTGCGGATGAGAACACATTGGTCCCGTGTACTCGCTTCATCGTTGAATCGCAGTAGTTAGACTTGCATATTATTTTCACTTTCACTTTGACTCATGAATCCACCAATCACGCTTTGAAACATGACATAGTCTTAGTGAACCAACCGCAGCGAATTCTTCCACCCTTGGGAACACAGGATTGTCCTTGGATGGGACCACACTTCGACCCGTCCATCCAGTCTATTCAACCAACTACATCCTGACACATGTCAGGATGCGTCCAACCCATAACGCTCGTCCAATGACCCTATGCCACACATCCTTAATTTGTTAGGCTGCTCACGTGTGATTCAAACTCTCATAGTGCTAAAAATCATATCCCTTTATGCAATCAAGTATACTCTTTTTCTCTCTTTATCCTTTTATCTAATTATTTCAAATTAAATTATTATATTTATGATATAAACATTAATATGTTTAATAAATTTTGTACTAACAATTCACTAATTATATTATATAAAAAATCAAAGAATGGCATTATACCCTAAATTTGAAATATTTAAGGATAATGGGTGAGCACTAAAATAAAACAATCTCGTCATGTTAGTGAATAGTTAATAAATCTTCTTATTTTATTTTATTTTTTAATTTTAGCAATTGATTTTTTTGTTGGTTTTCTCTAATTATCTGTCAATTATTAATAAAGAGTAAGAGCCTCATAAAAAGATAAGGTAATAAAGTATTAAATGGTAAAAGAAATCATTTTGGTGTATCCGTAATTAAACCATGTTTTATTATGATTATTTTGGCCATTCATAAAAAATCTTTTTTTCTGTAAATAATTAAAATTATTCTTCAACAAAAATTTGAACATTTTTAATAAAATAAAACATGACAACATTATATCTTTTAAAAATGAAATAGTTTTAGGAATTAATCAATGATGGAGGAGGGTCGCTGAAACACTACTTGTCCTCAATTCTTCTTCGAAAGGTCATGCTACGCCGCTTCATTTCATTCAATTAAATCCTAAAATTGTTAAAGAAAAAATATTTTTAATTGGATTCAAAATTAAAAAATTAATAAATAAACATATATTTTTATTTACAAGTATACAACTAAATGTTTTCATTTATAAAGGGGAGAAATTACATAAAGGGTGGAGGGAAGGTCGCCTCTAGGGGCTTCATTCCTCTTAACTCCTCCTTCGGACGATCGCGCTATGCCGCTTTTGTCCTTAATTAAAATACTCAACCAACAAACGTTTTTCTACTAGAGAACTATGTAGCCTTGATTCCATATCTAAAATAGGGTTACGTAGGACCAAGGTTCATCTTGTCAGGCCCAATAAAAAATAACTAAAATTTTCCTTTCAAATAATTAATTAAGTAATTAAATAAATTTAAAAATATAATAAAGTCATATAATTTAATGAGGGGTACCACCTAAGGCTGGCGGGTAGGGTGCTAATACCTAAACCGACTCCCGAACCTCGATATCAATAATTCAAAAGCCGAATGTGATTGGGCATAAAAGATTTTTCTACATTTTAACTAAAAAATGTAATGGCGACTCTAATAAATTCGTGCAGCCGAAAATTAGGGTGCGACAGTTGGCGACTCTGCTGGGGACATTTTTAAGAGAGTTCGACCCGTAATCACAAGATATATGGCTAATTATACTTTTATTTAATTATTTGGTTATTTAATTTTAATTTCTCACAAAAAACAAGTTGTGATTGTTTATTGTAAATAATTGTATATTGTTTATTATAACTTGTGATATATGTTGTGGGTAGTGGTTGTATGTTTCCTAAGAAGTATACTACACAAGTTTTGGCACACACATATGCCCCACACTTGGGTATTAGTGATATATTTTTTGGATAGCAAGGACACTAGCCTCGTGATAAATGCCTAAAATACCTAATTTTCATAAATTTTTATTGCACTTATCCTATGTAATTCATGCAAAACCAATTTAATTCAATATTTTTTAGATAAATTGGCATAGTTTGATTTTATATTTGGCCCACCTCATTTCTAAATCTTTGTGTGATGTTTTCTAGGAAAAACAAAGAGAAGAAAAAATAGTCAAGCAAGGAGGTGTCCACATAAGCCACTTGAGATGCACACATGGCAAGCTAAGTGTTTGGCCATAAGCATGGACCAAAAACATGAAGTTGCTCACTAAGCAGCTTGGCGTGGACAAACAGGACCGTCTAGTTGACCTGGCAGCAATTGGGCTCGGTCAGACACAATATTTATACGGTTAGTCTCAAGCCTGACATAAGCCAACCTGTTGAAGCAGGAAGCTTAGGATACACCTAGATCGCCCAACATGGAACCGCAAACATGGCCGAAGCAGGACAACCTGCTCAAGCATGCAGCTCAGCGGTACCAAATAAGCAGCTAGGCCGGTTAGACCCAGAAAGTAGTCAACTTGACTTAGCCACCAAGCTACAATTACATCTTGCATGTTCTCACTTGACAAGGCCTCTGAGCACTTTTCAGAATAGCCCACAATAGCCTGGTCAAGTAGCTCACAACTAGCTTTGGTGAGTCAAGACCAAGCAGTTGACTGAGCTACTTGGCTAAGGACCAAACCCATCCTGAAGGGTTTGGTGCGCCCAACATGGACAAAAAGAGGGCCAGTCGGTTACCTAGTTGCCTATAAATAAAGGCCCTCTTCCACCATTCAAAAGGACATCCATTTTTCACTTCTTCTCTCAAAAACACTTCTCTCTAGACTTTTTGTACTTTGGGGCCACGGTTCCAAGCTAGTTCTTAGGTAATTTTTGTAGTTATCTCTTAGAATTCAAGAGGAGAAAGGAGTTGGCAAATGTGATGCAAAAGTCAATTTTGTAATGTCATTTGGTTCCAAAAGCATCGCATCCTTGGGTATGGTGTAATGTTATTTCTTTTCTTTATTTATATCATCTTTTGATTTCAATACATTCAAGTTATTAATTTTGGTTATGTTTTCATCCTTTAAGAAATTCTTAATGCAATTTTAGATTGATCACCTAAAACGTGATTTAAAGATCCAAATTGCTTCTTCTCCAAGTGTTGACAAGTGAACTAAAACGTATAACCTCCACCTTAGTTCACTTGTCATATCAAGTATCCATTTTAAGCAACTTACGTTCAAGGCTAAATAATGTTAATGAAGCCTAAAGTAGGGTGTGAAAACCTACTCTGCAAGTGGTAGTTAATTATTATTTAGTATTACATAAGGTTTGAAAATCATCTTATCATACTAGGACACTAGATGGGGGTTTAGAAATAATGTGTGGAATTAACTGAAAGTATAACACATAACTTGTTAATGTTTTTTCAAAATCATTTGAGTCTAGCGATAATTCATTATTTCAAACCACTTTTCTCCTGATGAATTTGTGAATATTAGTTTATGTGTCCTTGTTAACTTTTATGCAACATAACACAAAAACCATAAAAAAGTTATTACTCATTATTTTTTCTATAATATGCCTATATGATTTTCTTCTATTAATGCAGTTCCCTTTGGTTCAACATAATAACCCTATATTATACTACAATTGAATCTTGAAAAGAGATGCAAGTGTAACATAGTAAAGTTTTGAGTTATAAATTTTATTTGTTGATTAAAGATTCCTAAAAACATAATTTCAAACCAATTCATTGTTTGTAACTTTGTACATAGGAATAATATGCAAAAAGTGCAATTCATTCAATGGGTTGTTATTTAGAATAACAAAAGAGTAATGAATAATAATTTACTTCCTGTCATTTATTTTCCCATCTAACTTATACTTTCTGTAACTTAAGGAAATTCCCTTTGGTTCAACATAACCCTATATTACTTGCAACTGTGTAATCTCCTTTCTACAAAGTGACACATTTTGTTGTTGTTGGGGGAATTCCTAGTCATAATCTTTGTTCAACAAATTGGCACCATTGTTGGGGAATTGCTTTATAGAGAAATTTTATATTTTATATTAAATCATTAATAATTGTGCATAACAATATTTATTTTTACTTTTTGTACAAATTTAATTTTTAGTTTGTTTAAAAATGAAAATTACAAAACTTTCTAAATTCATTTCTTATCTACTAAACTTTGTTTTCGAAATAGACAGAATTCTTATGTGCATGAATTGCAAGAACAAACAGATAGAATTTTCTTTCGATCTCGAGTTGGAAAAAACCTTAAGATAGAAATAGAAAGCACAGAAAAAAGCTAAACAAACTAAACCTATTCCACATAAAGTAGGTTCTTCCATGTCCAGCAATCAATAGAATGCTGATGGTTCAAGAGCTGAGAATCAACCCACTGCTGAGGGTTTTGTCAGCTTCAACGCAATAAATATGATCACAATACAGAGTCCTGCTGGAATTAAAAGCCTCCTAAAATGAAATAAGGATTGGTACAATTCATGTGTGCAAATCCTTTTGCTGGGATAGATCATGAAGATCCCTACAACCATCTGACTAAGTTCTACGAACTAGTGGGGACTACCAGAATTTCTCAGGCAGAAGAAGAGGTTGTGTTTCTCAGGCTTTTCCTATTGAATCTCATTGGGAACGCCAATGAGTGGTTCCTGGATTTACCTCCGCATATCCAAAACAATTGGAATCTGGTGGAGGAAAAATTCATGAACAAACACTTTCCGCAAGGGAAGTTTATGGATATCAAGACTTCCATATCCAGTTTTGTGCAACCAGCAAATGAAAGACTCTTTTAATCGTGGGATTGATTAAAGTCCATGCTGGGGAAATGCCCCAACCACGAGTTTCATGTGCAAACCCAAATTCATATTTTTATTAATGGGTTACAACAACAACATATATGAATTTTAAATGCAGCTGCGGGTGGACAGTCGTTGACAAAGCCCCTGCAAGAGGCCATTTGTGAAGAAGATCTTTGCTCCTGACATTGGCACGGTTTTGATGAAGACACCAACATCACCAAAAAGAAGAAAAGGGAGAATACTTATGAAGAAAAAAGGAAGACAAAGCTTCAAGACAAATTAGTCTAAGTCTAAATAGGTACTTCTATCCTATACTCTCGAATATACTATAGTAGTAATGCTCAAACTAATTTTTAAGAAAATTGAAACACTTCAAGTATAAACAAAACAATTTTCAAAAATAGTGTGTAACAGGTTACTGTATCTAAGTAACAGGTTACATAAGTGAGAAAACAAGTTACCCAACAAAAACTTTGCATGGTAATCGATTAATCAAATGTTGTAACCGATTACTCTAATTAAATCTTAATTTCCCAGTTGGACAACGTGTTTGTGTAATCGATTACTCAAGGCTGTAATCGATTACTAAGAGCTGTTGCACTAGTTTTCAGATTTCAAAATGAATG
Organism: Lupinus angustifolius; assembly: GCF_001865875.1. Classification (NCBI taxonomy): domain Eukaryota; kingdom Viridiplantae; phylum Streptophyta; class Magnoliopsida; order Fabales; family Fabaceae; genus Lupinus; species Lupinus angustifolius. The sequence continues at coordinate 710 of NW_017720435.1, read as the reverse complement.
GTTTTCATGCCAAACAAAATGGTTTCATTCCAATCAATTCCTACCCTTTCAAAGAGGTGTTATGGCTTGTTGGAAAGCCTATTTAAAGTCATTGAAACTAAGAATTAAACATATAAGTCTTACACAAACTTTCAAACATAATTCTGAAAATTCTTTGAAATATTTTCTGCACTTTTTGAACTTGTTCTTAAACTTTCAAAGTAAATTTTCTGAAGTTTCTTGAATTAAAGTGTTTCAAAGTTTTACAAACTTATAAGAGAATTATTACTTAGTATGCAAAGAGTTATCGGATTGCAAGTGATATTACATTCAATACTTGTAAAGGCAATCCTGCCATTGTTGTAAATTCTTCATTGATATTTCAGAAATCTTTGTTTCACAAAGGTGTGATAAGAAAAGGGATAGAGTCACTTGAAAAGGTGTTTTTCAAGAGTGACATAAGTATTAGTGAGTGTGTAAGGTACATAGAGGTCTCAAGTGAGATACTATAATTACAACTCATAATATTTAGTGAAGAAATCTCATATACTGCAAGAGTACTGGATGTAGCCTTTGGTAGACAAGAAGGTGAACCAGTATAAAATTTCGGTGTAATCTCTTCTCTGTTATCTCTTGATTTTTTACTTGTTAATTTTATGCATAATTTTTCTGCTGCACTTAATGCTTGATTTTTAGAAAAAAGTGGCCATAATTTTAAGTCAACTAATTCA
>NW_017720434.1:0-730 GCF_001865875.1 Lupinus angustifolius | reverse complement strand
CCTCTTATTTGCAATCTTAGCCTTACAATTGGCACCATAGCTATTTTTGAGTAAGCTAATCTCAAATCTAATCATATATCGAAGATGGACTCAAGATCATTCATAGGAGAAGTTTCCAACATCAATCGCCCTTCAAGCTTTATTGGAGAGTGTTATGATTTTTGGAAAATTAGAATGCTAAACTTCATATAATCTCAAGACTTGGACATATGGAATGCAATTGAAGAAGGAACATATGAACCCTTCACCGTAGTCAACAGTGTATGGGAAGTAAACCCCAAATCTTCATGGAATGATGAAGATAAAAAGAAGGTTCAATATGATATCAAAGCAAAGAACATCCTCACTTCAGCACTTGGCATTGACGAGTTCTTTAGAGTATCAAACTGTAAATCTGCCAAAGAAATGTGGGATACTCTAGAGACTACACATGAAGGAACTGAGGAGGTAAAGAGGTCGAGACTCAACACTCTTTCCCAAGAATACGAAATGTTTCGTATGAAACCTGGAGAGAAAATTTTGGATCTTCAGAAGAGATTTACTCACCTCACAAATCACCTTATTGCACTTGGTAAGGTACTATCAAATAGTGACTTGAAGTTGAAGGTTCTAAGATCACGCACCAGAACGTGGCAACCAAAGGTAACAACCATTTCTGAAAGGAAAAGTTTATCGAAAATATTGTTGGCTGCTTTGTTTGGTAAATTGCAGGAACATGAATTAGAACTCA
>NW_017720433.1:0-270 GCF_001865875.1 Lupinus angustifolius | reverse complement strand
GAAGACATGAGTCTTCTTGTAAATAAGTTCAGCAAGTTCCTTAAAAGGATCAAGGGTGCTAAAAAATGGACAAACGAGGAAATTCACCTAGAATAATAACGCCTCCACTTCAAATCAAAACTTCACATGCTTTGAAAGTGGCAAGCCTAGTCATATGAAGATGGACTGTCCAAACTTGAAAAAAAAATTCTTTCAAAGAGAAGAATGAAATAAGGACTAGACGAAGAGCCTATATTGCTTGGGAAGACAATGATACCAGTTCCGCCTCTG
>NW_017720432.1:0-6387 GCF_001865875.1 Lupinus angustifolius | reverse complement strand
TCAAATCAAAACTTCACATGCTTTGAATGTGGCAAGCCTGGTCATATGAAGTTGGACAGTCCAAACCTGAAAAGGAATTCTTTCAAAGGGAAGAATTACATGAGGATTGGACAGAGAGCCTATATTGTTTGGGAAGACAATGATACCAGTTCCGCCTCTGAACAAGAAAATGAAAAACAAGCACATCTCTCCTTAATGGAATCTCATCATTCTGATGATGAAGAGGTAAACGATACTAAACTATATTCTTTTGAATTACAAAGTGCATTTAATGACTTGCAAATTGCATTCAATTATGTGACAAAGGCTTTCATGTGGCATTGTACACGGATAAATGCATCATCGAAGGTAAGAATTCTCAAAACTCTAAACTCATTAATAAGAGGATAAATAATATATATATTATTGACATAGACTCCTCTTTACCAATAACATGTTTAGTTGCTAATGATAATCATGATTCATGGCGGTGGCATAGGATAATTGTTCATATTCATATGGACCATTTGAATAAACTCATAAAGAAAGATTTAGTTGTTGGTTTACCCAAAATGAAGTTTGTTAAAGACGAATAATGTAGTGCTTCTCAAATGGGTAAACAAACAAAGGCTTCTTTTAAACCTAAGCATATGGTTTCTTCCGATAGACCATTGCAGTTACTACACTTAAACTTATTTGGCCCCTCAAGGACAAAAAGTTATGGTGGTAACTACTATGCTCTTGTTATAGTAGACAAATTTTCAAGATATACTTGGACTCTATTCTTAGTTCATACGAATGAGACATTCAAAGCCTTTAGCATTTATGTTAAAAGAGTTCTAAATGAAAAATCCCTAAAACTTGCTGCTACAAGAAGTGATCATGGGGGAGAATTTCAAAACTCTACGTTTGAAGAATTCTGTGATGATCTTGGCATCAATCACAATTTTTCTGCTCCTAGAACACCACAACAAAATAGTGTTGTAAAGAGAAAGAATTTGTCCTTAGAAGAACTGGCTCGTACAATGTTGAATGAAACTAACCTCCAAAAATATTTATGGGCTGATGTAGTAAGTACTGCATGTTGTGTTTCAAACTGAGTTCTTATAAGACCAATTCTTAAGAAAACCCCCTATGAACTCTTTAAAGGTAGAAAACCAAACATTTCTCATTTGCATTTATTTGGTTGTAAGTGCTTTGTTTCAAATAATGGTAAAGATAACTTAGGCAAGTTTGATGTAAAAGCTGATGAAGATATCTTCCGAAGCTATTTTGCTACGAGTAAATCTTATATAATTGTTAATAAAAGAACTCTAGCCATGGAAGAATCTGTTCATGTATCTTTTGATGAAACCAATCTTGTGATAAAGGATGGGTTAACTCTTGATGAAGAGGACTTGCCAAGTTCCCCTTCTAATTAAAAGTCTATTATTGATTCTACTACTAAATCTGAGCATTTGAAAATGGATGATAATCTATCCTCTCAAGAAGAGCATATTCACTTTGATTTACCAAAATAATGGAGAACTCATCGAGATCATCCTATGGACAAAATCATCGCTGATATTAGCAAGGGTATAACTACCTGCTTAATGCTAGAATATGCATGTCTTAACATGGCCTTCGTCTCTCAAATAGAACCCTATGAGATTGATGATGCAATCGAGGGTGAACATTGGATTCTCAAATAGAACCCTCCAAGATTGATGATGCAATCGAGGATGAACACTGGATTCTTGCAATGCAAGAAGAATTAAACTAGTTTGAGAGAAATGAAGTTTGAGAACTTGTTCATAGACCTAAAAATAGGCATGTTATAAGATCTCGTTGAGTATTTCGAAATAAATCTGATGAAAATGGTATTATTGTTAGAAATAAATCTATACGGGTAGCCCAATGATACAATCAGGAAGAAGGTATAGACTTTGATGAAACCTTCGCTCTGGTTGCTAGACTTGAAGCTATTAGGCTACAACTTGCTTATGCATGATCCTTAAACTTTCAGCTATATGAAATGGACATAAAGAGTACTTTTCTCAACGAATATATTCAAGAAGTAAGCTCCACGTGCATGGTATGATCTTCTAACAAATTTTCTACTTGAAAAAGGATTTAACAAAGGATAGGTCGACACTACACTCTTTCTAAAGAAAATAAATCATCATAATCTTCTTGTTCAAATTTATGTAGTTGATATTATTTTTGGTTCTACTAATGAAGTTTTGTGTAGTGATTTTGGAAAAATGATGCAAGGAGAATTTGAAATGTCCATGATGGGGATGTTGAATTACTTCCTTCGATTACAAATCAAACAACTTGATAATGGAATTTTTTTAAGTCAATCCAAGTATTGCAGAGATTTGCTGAAAAGATTTGATACGGATGACTGCAAGCCAATAGCTACTCCTATGGGATCTGGGACTTACATTGATACAAATGAAGTTGGAAAATGCATTGAAATATCAAAGTATCGAGGTATGATTGGATCTCTTTCATACTTAACTGCCAGTAGACCTAATATCATGTTTAGTGTATGTCTGTGTGCACACTATCAATCTAAACCAAAAGAATCATACTTAGTTTCTGTGAAGAGAATCATGAAATATCTTAAAGGCATAATTGAAGTTGGATTGTGGTATCCAAAAGGAAGTATATGTGATTTGGTTGATTATTCAGATTCAGATTTTGCTGGATGCAAAACTAAGAGGAAAAGTACAATTGGTACTTGTCATATTTTAGGAAATGCTTTAGTTACTGGGCCTTCCAAGAAACAAGCATGTGTTTCCCTAAGCACTGCTGAAGCTGAGTACATAGCAATAGACAGTTATTGTGCCCAAGTGTTGTGGCTTAAACAACAATAATGACATTATGGCTTAGACTTAGGATGCACTCCTCTAAAATGTGACAATACTAGTGCTATAAACCTTACAAAGAATCCAATTATGCATTCTAGAACCAAACATATAGATATAAGGCATCACTTCCTTAGGGACCATGTCCAAAAGAAAGATGTGACTGTAGAATTCGTTGTTACTCATAACCAACTAGCAGATATTTTCAGTAAACCCTTGGCTAAAGAACCTTTGTATAAAATTAGACGTAAATTATGCATTCTTGATGAAGCTTACCTATCTTAACATGATTATATGATTATATGTGTGCTTCATTATGTTTATCTCATGCCTACTTGTACATAAATGTGTCCACTTATGTGTAAAACTTTTAAATTTTGGGTCAAAAATCATTTTCATAGCATAAATATGCCTAAGAGTAAATTTTTGTGGGTCAGTCATCGGTTATACTTGAGAGTAATCGATTATCGGGTTGAATAAGGAGTTTCAGTAATCGATTACTCAAAGTGAGTAATCGATTACTCAAAGCTGTTGTTTGAAATTGTTAAAACTTAATAACTGAGTAACTGATTACTCAAAGTGAGTAACCAATTACTCTATGCAGGTATATATATGATTTTATGCATTTTTTCAAACTCATCTTCTTCCTCTTTCTCTCTCATTCGTGTAACCTCCTCAAATCTCTAAAAACTTCATTTTTCATTTGTTTTGAGTGATTTTTGTGTCTTTTCATATCACATGTTCAATTCTGCACACTTCAATACCATAATTTTCGTGATTAGTGGACCAAATCAAAAAACCCCAAATCTCCCAAACCCAAAAACATCAAAAACCCAATCCATGGCATCTTCTTCAAGAACAAAGAAGCAATGCACTAACGTGACGCAAAAGAAGCAAGGGACTTCATCCTTGGAGTCTAACCCTCTAGATTTAGCAAGAATTCTCACAAACGATGAACAACACAAAGTCTTCGAAGAGCACTTCCATGGACGAACCATATTTACTCCAAAATTAGGTAATTTCGGGAACTTTCAGTTTGATGATTTTCTTTTCCCTTATCTTTTATGACAACAAAACCTTTTCGATTTTTGTAGTGTATCAAATGATATTTATCCTGAACTTGTTAGAGTATTTTACCACAACTTGAACTTTCGGAAAAACCCTCTTACTTCCTATGTGAAAGGAAAAGACATTGTTTTGGATTTGAAAACGCTTAGTTCATTGTTTTGTAACATACCCACTCAAGGTAGCACAATGGGTTTCGGCCTTGTTTGTGAATGGGATAACTATGATCGAAAGGATTTTTACTATTCTCTGTGTAGAATTTCAAAAGGGGAAATAGAAATGCGCAAGCAATATGGCTTTGGTGAGACTGTTAAGAATAGAGATATCCTATTTGCTGGACATATCAAACATGAAGACTGTTTGCTTCATTACTTTCTAAGCTATGTCATTTTTCCTAAATTTTTAAATCGTTCTCAAATAAGTGACATAGAACTTCAATTAATGTATGCTATGAAGTATAACAACAAAATCAGTTGGGCTTAGATGATAATTGGATAAATGTGGACTGTTCGAGGAACTCAAAGACCCTTGCCCTATGCAATCTTCATATCCAAAATACTTGAACATTTTGGTGTTTCTACTGCTAGTGAAAGAAAGGTCTCTCTTAATCTTCTTGAAAGCCATATTGATAGACCGACTACTCCTGCTGATCAATCAAAACCTACCCCTCCTAACCCTCCTGAACCACAACCTTCTAAGTTCCATGCTCAATCTTCCTCATCTGTTGTCATGCCTTCAAATCAGATGATTATGGATGAGTTGTTTTCTCTTTGAGGCTACAACACTAACCAGATGGATGCTCTTGATTCTCATAATCAACAAATCCAGTTTTAACTTCATCGTCTCTCTTCTAAGATGAGTAGCATAGACATTGATGAAGACAACTTTGAGCCTGAGTCTTAGACTATATTTATTATTATGATTTTCTGGTTGAAATGTTTTCATGACTTTGGACAATTTGTTGTTATTGTTTTTGTCGTTATGGTTTGAACAATGTTTGAACATCTTTTAACTTTTATGATTACTGCTATGTGATATCACTTTTATGATTACTTTTATGCTTGTCATATACATATCGTATGATGTATATAAATTGAGTTGGAAACGCTTGGCTTTTCTACTTTTTGGTGAAGTCAAAAGGGGGAGAAATGTATTTTCTGTCAAATTTATTTCAGGTACACAACTCCAAATTAAAGAGGGAGCATGCAAAATAGGGGGAGCACACTCACTTCATCTCAACATATCTCAAATTATGCTGCTCTCAGAAAACTACACTATTAAAGAAGATATTGGTTTGTCATCATAAAAAGGAGGAGATTGTGAAGAAGATCTTTGCTCCTGACCTTGCACGGTTTTGATGAAGACACCAACATCACCAAAAAGAAGAAAAGGAAGAATACCTATGAAGACAAAGCATCAAGATAAATTAGTCTATGTCTAAATAGGTACTTCTATACTATACACTCGAATTTAAAGTAGTAGTAATGCTCAAACTACTTTTTAAGAAAATTGAAACACTTCAAGTATAAACAAAACAATTTTCAAAAATAGTGTCTAACAGGTTACTGTATCTAAGTAACAGGTTACATAAGTGATAAAACAAGTTACCCAACAAAATCTGTGCAGGGTAATTGATTACTCAAATGATGTAACCGATTACTCTAATTAAATTTTAATTTCCTAGTTGGACAACGTGTTTGAGTAATCGATTACTCAAGGATGTAATCGATTACTGAGAGATGTTGCACTAGTTTTCAGATTTCAAAATGAATGGTTTTCATCCCAAACGAAATGGTTTCATTCCAATCAATTCCTACCCTTTCAAAGAGGTGTTATGGCTTGTTGGAAAGCCTATTTAAAGTCATTGAAACTAAGAATCAAACATATAACTCTTACACAAACTTTCAAACATAATTCTGAAAATTCTTTGAAATATTTTATGCACTTTTTGCAACTTGTTCTTAAACTTTCAAAGTAAATTTTCTGAAGTTGCTTGAAATAAAGTGTTTCTAATTTTTACAAACCTATAAGAGCATTATTACTTAGTATGGAAAGAGTTATCGGATTGCAAGTGATATTACATTCAATACTTGTAAAGGAAATCTTGCCATTATTGTAAATTCTTCATTGACATTTCAGAAATCTTTCCTTCACAAGGGTGTGATGAAAAGGGATAGAGTCACTTGAAAAGGTGTTTTTCAAGAGTGACATAAGCATTAGTGAGTGTGTAAGGTACATAGAGGTCTCAGAGTGATAAATTGTAATTCCAACTCATAATATCTAGTAAAGAAATCTCTTGTGCTGCATGAGTACTAGACGTAGCCTTCTCTAGATTTTCGATGGACAAGAAGGTGAACTAGTATAAAATTTTGGTGTACTATCTTCTCCTTTATCTTTTGATTTTTTACTTGTTAATTTTCTGCATAATTTCTCCGCTGCACTTAATTCTTGATTTTACAGAAAAAGTGGCCATAATTTTAAGTCAACTAAT
>NW_017720431.1:0-32120 GCF_001865875.1 Lupinus angustifolius | reverse complement strand
AGTTGTAATCTTAGTCTTACACAATTGACATCATTGAGTCCATGGCCCAGGATGAACAAAAGAGTCAACATCAGAGAGGACCCCCACCAAGAAGACGTGGAATCCTAGAACTGAACCCAACAGATGCTGCGTTGGCTCCGCACAAACTACTTCAGCAACAGTTATTTGAAGTATCTCAGAAGCTCAATGATCTTCCTAGACTGATCAGAGAGTCTTCAAAGAAGTAGGTGTTTAGATGTGACCAATGTACTGATGATCATAACATGGGCCAGTGCCAGACTCCGAATGAGGAGGTCCAATTTGTCCGAAATCTTCCAAGGCCAAATTTCCAGAAAAATCACCCAAGGGGAGGAAATCAATTCCAAGGAAACCAACCATAGAGGCAGGACAATCCTTAGAAACCACCATTCTATCCCAGATCTAATCAATTCCAAGACCCTACCCAAGATAAGAATGTTAAACTATATGACACTCTGAACCAATTCATGCAAATGACAATGTCGAACCAGAAAAACACTTATGCTTCCCTTAGGAACATGGAGATTCAAATTGGGCAGTTGGTCAAACAATTGGCAGAAAATGAGAACACAACATTTTCTGCCAATACTGAAGTCAATCCAAGGCAGCATTGCAATGCTATCTTGAGGGGTGAATCTAGCTCATCTGAGGAGTAGGATGGGTTGGTGGAAAAAGCTGGATTTTTGTAGGTAACATGCACCAAGCTAGTGATTGTAAAGAAGCGCTTGCTGGGAGGCAATCCAATACATTTCGAATATATAAATATATTTTCTTTATTAAATTCTTTTTTCTTAAATCCTTAGTTTCATATTTGAAAGATAAAATTGAAAAAAATTATTTTGGTCCACAAAAAAATAGTTTTTGAGGATTAACTAAAAGAGGAAAAATGAGTAGAAGCAATTTTGGGGTCACAATGGGCCTAACCATGAGCCAAAACGACCCAACATGGGTCAAGCCAAATCCAGTCAGTTGTTGACCGGTGTGCCTAGCGAGGCTGATAGGGCGCCCGACACCCCACTTGGCAGCCACATGGATGAAAATCCCCGAAAAAGAGGATTTTCCTTATCCTCTTATCTTTTTGAGATCCCATCCCATTTAAAAAAACACCTTGACCGAAAAGTAACCCTCATTCTCATTTTGAAGACCAATATAAACACTTCTTCAAAAAGCTCTCCTCCAAGCTCTCTCTATTCTTCAAAAGTTTCAAAGTTCAAACATGTAAGTACCATCTCCTTCATTCTTAAAAGCTTTAATATTTTATGTCATGTTCTTTTTGAAATCTTTTTGATTGGGAAATTTTTTAAAATATCAAGTCAAAATTTCACAAAAGTTCATAGAATATCCCCAAATCAAAAAAAGTTTCAAATTTTTCCATTCTTGGAAATTTTGAAGAACACACATATGATTGTTAATTCTCTTTAACTTTCCATGAATATTTGTGTTGAATGAGTGCTGAATATGAATGAGAAAATGTTTTCTAGACTTTTTATCCTACATGAATCCGGTTGACCTATAAACATCGTGACCAAATATGCCTAAACATGACTCATTAATGGTTATAGAAAGAAAACAATTTTAGGGTCTTGGTTTGGACACAAAGTATTGAAAAAATGTGTAGGAAATTGAGCAAGTTTTTTAAGTAAAAATTTTGTTCTAAAATTAAAAACTCTAACCACATTGCATTCTGTTTGGTGGCTGGAAATATTTTTATATGGCTTAAAAACTCATTTCAAACATTCCTTAAAGGAAAAAAAAGTCTATACATGCTCAAAGTCATGAATCCTTGAAAGTTGTGTAAACTTTGTTTTGTATCCCCACTTTTTCATGAACCAAATGCCTTAAAAACATTAAATAAATCTGGTTTGATGTGTTATTCAATTTTTGGGACTGTTTTGGAATACATGATGCAAACAAAGATTTTGAAATTTTTTATTTGGGCACTTTTTGTGAATATGTGATTTTTTTGCTTGGTTAATTGAAAAGGTATGATGTTGGGGCTGTTTTTTTATTGTTAAAAATATCATAAATTTAGCAAAGCATATTCACAATTTGAACATTGAAATGAGCCAAAAAGAATGAGAAATATTGTAGGCTTACTTGACAACATCCCTTAGAATTTTTGTTTCTAACTCCTAGGAATGGAAAAAATTGCATTGTAAAATGTTTTGTAGGAATGGAAGATTCTTCTCGAGGAAAGGCAAGGAAGTAGAAAATGAATCAAAGAAAAGCACCAAATTTTTCTCTACAGATGCCAAGCATATGTTCAAGGAGATCAACCTCAAGAGTGCACCAGTCTTAGAAAAGATGTTCAACTTTGAAGAGGAAGAGTTTGATGGATTCTTTGGATGTTGTGAAGCAATTTTATGCCAACTCTATTGTATCGAGGGAGGAAAGAGCTAATAGATACACTTGGGTCAGTGGAAGAGAGTGTACTATGACAAGTACATGATCAATGATCACCTAGGGAACCCATGGTCTCCATCCCCAAATTATGACCATGACTTATGCATGTTTCAACTCAAAATAAGGGCCTCCTCTTCAGCGGAAGGAGAATCAGACGATGATGCTGAAGTAAGAAAGAGAATGAGTTTGCAAGGATTGGAGGTCAACTAAAATGGCCCGATATTTCGGTTTTGTATGACTCAAGCCTCTTAACTATGGACCATCTTTGTGTTGTCCAATATTTAGCCAGCTTCCCATGTCTCGGATCTACCTCTAGGCAAGGCCAAACTCATCAACGAGGAAGACCCCGTCGACATAACATCCATCATCTTGGATTCCATTACTGACCGCATATCAAGGGGTATAACTTCTTTGATTTTATCATCACTTATTACTAACTTATGTATGTACCAAGAAGTGCTTGGACCTTATGCGGAGATCATGGCACTCAAAACTGAGATCAACACATATTATGTCTAATCCCATTGCAAGGAAAGAAGCTTCACCCAAGCTAGGGCCGAATTTAGAAAGAAATTTGGAGATCTAGGTTCCTCTTCTCAACCATCACGAAGGAGGGCAAGTAATCCCACTTTAGAAGCAATTGTTCAAGAATAATAATTCCAATACCAACAAAAAATTGCTTGCTATCGTGGGATTACAAGCATTTATAGAAGCTTTCAAAGCATCTACGGCTCTCATCCAAACTTCCGAGGTGGAACCTATGAGGGGTTTGTTTCCAACACTCAATGGTCGGAAGGAAGATCACAAGGCCATGATGAAGATGAAGAAGATTGAGCATAACAACAAATTTTGTTTTCTCATTACTTTGTTTTTATGCATTTAATATCTTGCAAAACTATTTCCTTGTGTTCGTACTATAAACCTTGTTTATTTGCCTTCTTGTTTTTAAATTTAGTTTGAATTATGTTGTGTGATTTAATTATTGGAAAATTTTTAGTTTAGTTGTGTTTTTAATAATTTTTCATATTTATCAAACATCTCCTTTCCGAAACAATTTTTTCCTTGGCTTGAGGACTAGCCATCATTTAAAGGGGGGAACATGATTGATGAATATGTGAAAATTATAAAATACTTAGTAATTTTTTTAGGACGTACATTTATTTAGAAAGTAATTTTTTAGTCCATAAAAATGCAAAAAAAAAAATCAACAACCAAATTGAATTGGCTAAACAAAATAATTTGACAAAGTTTACATGATTGAAAAAATTGCTAAGCACATTTTAAGCTTTCATTGAGAAAAATGAGGTATAAGACTAAAAAAAATTGTGAAAATTCACATAATGTCTTAACAAGAAAATTTTGTGCAAATGGAAATTTAAAATTCAGTAACATGATTGATGCAAACATTTTTCAAAACAAAAGTGTAAATCCTAACCAACTAAGGGAGTGAGCCAAACACATGTGAATATGAGTGAAATCACCATTTTTTTTGTCTAATTAAACTTGGTTTTAGTATTTAGTTCTCCTAATTGCATAAGATTGATAGGAAAGGATCAAGGCATGTTTATTCTTTAGTTGAACCAAACATGGCCAAAAAGTCAAACCAAAAATAGGATTATCCTTTAATAAGCCCCTTTGAGCCAAACAAAGTAAATCATTTTTTTCAAACAAACCCATGAACAAAATTAGAACACAAAAATTCTAATTAAGAGAGCATCAAATTTTTAAATTGTTTGAAAAAGAGTAAAGTTGGGGGGCAGTTGGTGGACTTGGCTTCTTGAAAAGGAAAAATTGAAAAAATTTCAATCTCTTTGCAAAAACAACAAAAGTTGTAAAATAAATGGAAACACAAAAATAAATTGAAAAACACAATGAAAAAGCCACAACAAAGAGCCAAGGTTGAAAAGCTAAGAGATTGAAAAAAGAAATCATGGGAAAAGAGGAGTAAAAATTGCTTCATAGAAAGTTTTTGAAATTTTTTGCTCTCTTGAAATAAATTTGCTTATCCTAGAAAAACCATGATTTCTTCAAGCCTAGCCTCATTACAACCAAAAACATGTCCTTAGTTATCCTTGATTGAAAATGTAATTTTATATGAATAGGTAAGACAAAGACCAAGTTCAAATTACAACATGCAAATGGTTAAAAATTGAGTGAAACACACACTTTTTGGTTGAAAATTATTTGCTTTGGTTTTGTTACACATTTTTTGATGAACATAAGTATGAAATTGATGTTTGAAGCATTATATGTGAAATTCACAAATCTTGAAATATCTCATTGGAAATTTTGAGCATGCTTATGCAAAATTTGGAATCCTGACAATCTAATCTTAAAATTAGCCAAAAACAATTCGGATATGCTTTACCATTTGTTTCAGGACAAACAAAGTCTTAAGTTGGAGTGAGTTGCTAAGTGCCAAAAACACCTAATTTTCATTCACTTTTCATGACACTTATCCTATGTAATTCATGCAAAACCAGCTTAATTCAACACTTTTTAGATAAATTGTCATAGTTTGAATTTATATTTTGCTACCTCTTTTCCAAATCTTTATGTGATGTTTTCCAAGGGGAGGAGTTGACTTGGAAAGGTAGATTTCCAAGGTGACATATTTGTGGGGTAAAAGGGTCTCGAGGAGAGAAATTGTAATTGCAACTCAATATATCTAGTGGAAAAATTTCTTGTGCAGCAAGAGTACTGGATGTAACCTTCGATGGACAAGAATTTTCCGCTACTCTTACAATTTAAGTTTAACTTTTAGTATTTCCCATTAAATTAACAACTAATAAAAATAACTTTTTCACTAATAAATAAGTAGTTAAATCAATTCTTTAAACAAAAATAAAATTTCCCAACTACATCAAGGATGGAGGAAAGGTCGCATCTAAGGGCATCCTTCATTTAACTCATCCTTCATAATGTCGTGGTACACTGCTTCTTTCCTTAATTAAACCACTCAATCAACAATAGCACTCCAACTAAGAACTATGTAGCCTTGATTCTCTATCTAAATTAGGGATACGTATAAGCAAGGACACCTTGTCCGACCCAATAATAAATAAATAAATTTGTGTTCCCTTAATAATAATTAATTAAATAACCAAATATATTTAAAGGTATAATTGAAGACACATAATTCAGTGACGACAACTGCTTGAAATCCTATGATATCCTATCCTATCATTTCTCATTCTAACCCATCCTATCCTATCTTATCAAATCCCATCTTATCTTATCGTATCCAATCCTATCTTATCAAATCCTATCCAATCCAATCCAATCCAATCCCATCTTATCCAATCTTATCTTATCCAAACCCATCTTATCTTATCCTATCTTATCAAATCCCATCTTATCCAATCCAATCCAATCCAATCCAATCCAATCCTATCCCATCCCATCCCATCCCATCCCATCCCATCCCATCCCATCCCATCCTGTCCCATCCCATCCTGTCCTCTCCCATCCTATCCTCTCCTCTCCTGTCCTCGCCTCTCCTCTCCTCTCCTCTCCTGTCCTCTCCCCTCTTGTCTTGTCCTCTCCTCTCCTGTCCTCTCCTCTCCTGTCCTCTCCTCTCCTGTCCTCTCCTCGCATGTCCTCTCCTCTCCTGTCCTCGCCTGTCCTGTCATGTCCTGTCCTGTCCTGTCCTGTGCTGTCATGTCCTGTCGTGTCGTGTCGTGTCGTGTCGTGTCGTGTCGTGTCATGTCATGTCTTGTCCTGTCGTGTCCTGTCCTGTCCTGTCCTGTCCTGTCCTCTCATGTCCTCTCCTGTCCTCTCCTGTCATGTCCTGTCCTCTCCTGTCCTGTCCTCTCTTGTCCTGTCCTGTCCTGTCCTCTCATGTCTTATCCTGTCCTGTCCTGTCCTGTCCTGTCCTGTCCTGTCCTATCCTATCCTATCCTATCCTCTCCTATCATATCCTCTCCTCTCCTGTCCTCTCCTCTCCTCTCATGTCGTGTCCTGTCCTCTCTTGTCGTGTCCTGTCCTGTCCTATCCTGTCCTGTCCTGTCCTGTCCTGTCCTGTCCTGTCCTGTCCTGTCCTGTCCTGTCCTTTCCTGTCCTATCCTATCGTATCCTATCTTATTTTCAAATCATGGTAATCGATTACACAAAGCTTTTGAAACCATATTTTCCAATTCAAATGAACATCTTTCATCCAAAGGGAATAGGTTTCATTCCCTTCATGGAAGGATATCTTAGATGACTAGTACCCTATTTGAAGACATTTTGACATCCAAATTCAATACACACAATAACATACAATTCATAAAATCATACAAAAACTTTCACAACTTAGTAAACAAAATTCTACACATTTTCTTAACAATTTTGTTCATAAACTTTCATATTTTCTGAAGTTGCTTCTAAAATGCCTTTGTTCTAAACTTTCAAATGATTAAGAGTATTTTATACTAAGTATTTGTATTGTGAGATTAAGGATTGCAAGTTATAGAATTGTCAAAACTCTAAAGGCAATCCAACCTTTGTTACATTCATCATCTTGGTTCTAAACTTTTCATCAGAAGGGTGTGTTGAGAAGGGGAAAAGAGTTTGCTTGAGAAGGGAATTTTCAAGGGTAGATAAGTTGTGAGTGTGTAAGTTATAACGGTCTCGAGGAGAGCATTTGTAATTACAACTCAAATTATATAGTGGAAAATCTATTGTGTGGCAAGAGTACTTTATGTAACCTTCGGTTGACAAGATGGTGAACCAATATAAAATTCTCTGTGTACTCTTCTTCTACTTATTCTTGAGATTTACTTTTGCTTTACTTTGTTGAAATCTACATAAATAATATGCTACACATACACATTGATAACATAGAAGAAAAATTAGCCATATTCTCCCAACTACTAATTCACCCCTCTCTTAGTTGGCATCTAAATTTACACACGTGACTTGTTTTGTAGGAATATTTGGGAGCCACCTGCGATTTATGGTATTTGGATAGCAGCTGCTCAAAACACATGATGGGCTACAAAGGAAAGTTCTTTATCCTTACTTGCAAGGGGGAAAGGCTATGTCACATATGGTGGCAACAACAAAGGAAGAATTCTTGGAGTTGGTAGATTTGGGAAGTCACTTTCTACTACAATTGAAGGAGTATTATACGTTGAGGGACTCAAGCACAATCTTTTAATTATAAGTCAACTTTGTATTAATGGGTTCCATGTGGCATTCTACCACGACACTATGGCTTAATGCAAGCTCCTTGACACTACACTATTTTTTAAGAAAATCGATAATCATTC
Source organism: Lupinus angustifolius (assembly GCF_001865875.1). Classification (NCBI taxonomy): domain Eukaryota; kingdom Viridiplantae; phylum Streptophyta; class Magnoliopsida; order Fabales; family Fabaceae; genus Lupinus; species Lupinus angustifolius. The sequence goes on along the minus strand of NW_017720431.1, from coordinate 24,447 downwards.
TTTACTTGTTCAAATCTATGCCAGTGATATTATTTTCTGTTCTACTAATCATCTCTTGTGTAGCGAGTTTGGTAAAATGATGCAAAGGGAGTTTGATATGTCCACGATGGGAAAGTTGAATTACTTTCTTGGAATTCAAATCAAACAACTCAAGGATGTTATATTTGTTAGTCAATCAAAATATTGTAGGAATTTTTTGAAACGATTTGAAATTGTTGAAATCTAAATATTTTGGAATATACATAGATGCAGATGAGAATGGAAAGAGTATTAACATCACTAAGTATTGAGGTATTATTCGTTTCCTTCTTTATCATACCGCAAGTAGACCTGATCTCATGTTTAGTGTATGTCTATGTGCTCGGCATCAATCAAAGGCCAAAGCGTCACATGTAACTACCGTAAAAAGGATATTGAAATATCTTAAAGGCACTTTTGATGTAGGACTATGGTATCCAAAAGGAAGTCTATGTGACTTGGTGGGACACTCAGATTAAGATTTTGCTGGAGGCAAAACTGAGAGGAAAAGTACAAGTGATACTTGTCATATCCCTGGAAATGCTCTAGTCAAATGGTCTTGTAAAAAGCAAGCATGTGTTGCTCTAAGTACCATAGAGGCAGAATGCATAGCAATAGGTAGTTGTGTGCCCAAGTGTTGTGGCTCAAGCAACAATTGTAAGATTATGGATTGAACTTAGGATGCATTCCCTTGAGATGTAATAATATCAGTGATATAAGGCATCACTTCCTTAGCAGATATTTGTTAATACTGATAATCAATTAGCAGATATTTTCAATTTGTTAATACTGATAATCAATTAGCAGATATTTTCACTAAAACTTTGGCTAAAGATTCTTTTTATAAGATTAGATGTGAATCAGGAATTCATGATGAAGCATATTTCTCTTAAACATGTTTATGAATTCTTATATATGCTTCATTATATGTATAACATGCCTACTTGTGCTTAAATACGCTTAAAAATGCAAAAAAATCGTTTTTGCATACTCACTAACCGATTATATTATTGGTGTCACCAATTAATTATTTAAGTAGTAGGTTTGAGTAACATATTACTCTAGAGATGTAATGGATTACACTATCTAGAAGTTTTAAAATTGGGCAATTGTACTTGACGTAATTGATTACCATAATCAGTGTAATCGATTACATTGTGTGGTATATAAGGCTTTTCCCTCTTTTCAAGTTCATCTTCTCCATAATCAAACCTCCATAAACCGTGTAACCTCCCTCTCTCTCTCTCTAGCAAAAGTTCATTTCTTCACTGTTTTAGGTGATTTTTTGGTCCATTTATATGACACAATCAATTTTAAACACTTTGCAACCTTCATTTTTGTGTTTAGTGGCCAAAATAAAAAACCCTCCAAATCACATGTTATCAAAACATAGTTTTTCTCAAAACTTCATTTTCAAAGCATCATCGTGATAAGTGCCAAAAATACCTAATTTTCATACACTTTTCATGGCACTTATCCCATGCAAACTTTAGAAAACCAACTTAATTCAACATTTTTTAGATAAATTATCATAATTAAGATATATATTTTGTACACCTCTTTTCCATTTCTTTGTGTAAAGTTTTAAGGAGATATCGAGAGAAGAAAAGATCAAAAGAAAAGTCAAGCCAAGAGTTGTCCACATAAGCCAAAAAAGATGCACGCATGACAAGATAGGTGCTTAGCCTAAGCCTGGATCAAAAGCTTGAAGCTTCTCACCAAGCATTCTAGCGTGGACCAAAGGCACGCCTAGCATGACCAGGCACCAACTTGGCTTGGTCAGGTACAAGCATGGCACAGTGAAGATCAAATAGGGCCTAAGCCAAGTGCTCAATGAGTAGCTTAGCGTGGCACTAGGACCGCCCATCATGGAACAAAGCACCTGGCCAGATGGGAAAACCTAGCACCAAGCACCTACCTGGCCAGGCCAACCTACTCAAATAGGCGGCTTAGTGGTGCCACATCGGAGCCTCTCGGTGTGCACCCAACAAGTTACCTTAAGCTTGACCTCACAGCACATGCCCTCTACAAGGTTTTCAGATGAAGCTCACAATAGTTGGCCGATGTAGCTCACAATAGGCTTGGTGAGTCAACAATAAGTAGCTTACTAAGCTACTTAGTCAAAGAAACAAACCCATGCTGAAGGGTTTCGTCGGGCGCTTGGCGTGGGACCAAGAGGGCTAGGCGGTGGCTAGAAATGCCTATAAATAGGAAGCCCTTCCCATACATTGCAGACATTCATTCATATTCACTTCTTCAACTTTTTCTCTTCACAAATCACTTTCTAAAACTCACTCAATTGTGTACCACTTGGTTAGATGGCTCATGCTGCTACACATTTATTTAGATTATGGTGTAATGTTGTTTCTTTACATCATTTGTATCATCTTTTGATTTCAAATTATTCAAGTTATTACCTTTGGTTATTTTTTATTCTTTAAGAAGTTCTTAATGGGATGTTAGCTTAATCACCTAAAACTTGATTTAAAGATCCCAAATATGCTTCATCTTAAGGTATTGACAAGTGAACTAAAAAGTATAACCTACAACTTAGTTCACTTGCCATATCCAAGCATCATGATGTGAACCTCTTTTGGATGTTCTTGATAATGATCTATCTTGATTGGTGCTTTACTTTACCCAGGTTTTTTCTGGGCTAGTTTGATGGTGAATTTTGGCAGCGGATAAATATTGTATGGAACGAAGCACCTAGTGAGATGGGACAAACTAGAACGAAGCACCTACCTGGCCAGGCCAACCTGCTCATGCAAGCAGCTCAGCAGTGCCACATACGAGCCTGGTGGTGTGCACCTAGCTGCTTGGCAAAGTTGACTTAGCCATCAAGAAAGGCTTACCTCATGCATGACCTCACTTCACATGGCCTCTACAAGCTTTTCGCATGTAGATGACAATAGCTAGCCCATGTAGCTCACCATAGCCTTGGTGAGTCAAGAAGAAGTAGGTTACTAAGCTACTTGTTCAAGGGACCAAACCCATGCTGAAAGATTTGATGAGGCGCCTGGCGTGGGACCAAGAGCGCTAGGAGGTAGCCAGAAATGCCTATAAATTGGAAGCTATTCCTACACATTTTATACATTCATTCATTTTAACTCCTTCTTTTCCTTCTCTTCAGAAATCCTTCTCTAACATTCTCTCAATTATGTAACACTTGGGGCCACGGTTCGAAGCTCTTTAGGTAGGTAGATTCTTCTAAATTTCTCTTAGAGTTCAACAGGAGAAAGGATTTGGCCAATGGGATTCAAAAGTTGATTTTGTAATATCATTTGGTTCCAAAAGCTTCTCATCCTTGGATAGATGGCTCAAGCTCCTACATATTGATTTGGATTATGGTGTAATGTTGGTTATTTTTTATTCTTTAAGAAGTTCTGAATGCGGTGTTAGCTTGATCACCTAAAACTTGATTTAAAGATCCAAAATATACTTCTTGTTAAGGTATTTACAAGTAAACTAAAAAGTATAACGTACAACTTCATTCACTTTCCATATAAAAGCATCTATTTTAATCAACATGTATTCAAGGCTAAATAAAGTTAACATAGACTGAAGTAGGGTGTGACAACCTACTCCGACGAGTGGCAGTTAATTATTATTTAGTGTCTTATACAAGGTTTGAAAGTCATCTTTTCCATACTTGGACACTAGGTGGAAAGTTAAAGACATGGTGTATGTAATTAACCAAAGTATAACACATAACTAGCATCAAGTTTTCAAAGTCATTTAAGTTGAGAAATAATTCCATCTTTCAAACCAAAACTTCTCCTCACAAATTTGTGAATATTTGATTACCTTTCTTTGTCATTTTATGCAACAACATAACCAAAAACCATTAAAAGGTTGTTAATCATTATTTTTCCTATAAATTGCCTATATGGTTATCTTCTATTATGCAATTCCATTTGGTTCGACATAACCCTATACTATACTACAATTGAATCTTGAAAGTGATGCATGTGTAAAATATAGTAAAGTGTCATCAATAACTTTTAATTTTGTGAAAACATAATCTCTTCACAAAAGTGTGCATCAATTCATGATTTGTAACTTTGTGAATGAAAACAACAAATAAAAAGTGTAATTCAATCAATGGATTGTCACTTGACAATAAAAGAGTGACGAAAGCAAGTGCATCATTGAAAGCAAGGTATCAAATAACTCTAAACTTATTTGTAAGAGAATTAATAATATTTCTATGATTGCATTAAATGATTCTTCTCTTCTCATTAAGTGTTTAGCTATAAATGATCATGATGCATGGCTATGCCATAGGAGAATTTCTCACATTCATATGGATAATTTGAATAAACTGATTAAGAAAGGTTTAGTTGTGGGCTTACCTAACATGAATTTTGTTAAAGAAAAACTATGCAATTCTTATCAAAAGGGTAAGCAAACGAAAACTTCTTTCAAGCCAAAGCATATAGTTTTTTCTGATAGGCCATTACAATTATACATATGGACTTATTTGGCCCCTCTCAGACCAAAATATTTGGTGGTAACTACTATGCTCTTGTGATAGTGAATGATTTCTCAAGATATACTTGGACTCTATTCTTGGTACACACGAATAAGGCATTTAATGCCTTTAGCAAAAATTCTAAGAGAATACAAAACGAAAATTCCCTGATAATCACTACTATAAGAAGTGACCATGGGGGAGAATTTCAAAATGTTTATTTTGATGAATTACGTGATGATCTTGGTATTACTCATAATTTCTCAGCTTAACACCATAACGAAATGGTGTTGTAGAGAGAAAGAATAGGTATTTGGAAGAACTAGCACTACTATGTTGAATGAGACAAATCTGCCACAGTATTTTTAGGCTGAAGATGTTAGTACTACTTGCTATGAATCTAGTCGTGTTCCTATAAGACCAATTCTAAAGCTTTGTGTTCATAAGTATTGTTCCTTTTCTTCTTTTATGTGATGTTGGTGTCTTCATCAAAACCTTGCCAAGGTTAGGAGCCAGATCTTCTTCACACTTCATTATATGAATAACATGCCTACATGTGCTTAAATATACTTAAAAATGCAAACAAAAATATTTTTGTATACTAACTAACTGATTACACCTTTGGTGTAACCAAATAATTATTTGGACAGTAGGTTTGAGTAACCTGTTACTCTAGAGAATTCATCGATTAAATTGTCTAAAAGATTGAAAACTGGGCAATTGTACTTGATGTAACCAATCACCCAAATCAATGTAATAGATTACACTACATGGTATATAATGCTTTTTCCCCCTTTTCAATTTCATCTTCTCCATTTTGAAACCTGCATAAATCGTGTAGCCTCCTTCTCTCTCGAAAAACTTCATTTCTTAACCGTTTTGGGTTTCTTTTTGGTCCATTTATAACACATTCTGAATTCTAAATACTTTTTAACCTTCATTTTTGTGTTTAGAGGCCAAAATAAAAACCCCCAAATCACATCTCTTTACATTTTTGTGTTTAATGGCATCATTCTCCAAGACCAAGAATCCTCACACGAATACTTCAACCGAAGTTAATACATTGGATTTGGCGCAACTTCTAGCAAATGAGGAACAAGGAAAGGTCTTCAAGGAGAATTTCCATCAAAGACCCATCTTTGCTCCAAAATATGGTATGTTATCAGCTTTTGAGGATGATGGTTGTCTATTCCCTACCATGTTTAAGCAAGAAAAACTTTTTGATTTCTACGGAATGCATTGGGCTTACTATCCTGAAGTGATTTGAGTATTTTAATTCAATCTTTGTATTAGGAAGAATAAGATTATGTCAATGGCAACGACATTGCCATAGACTCCAGAACCTTGAGTTCTATTTGCGGTAACTTACCCTTTACAGGGATGATAGTAGAGTCAGGATTCCAAAGTGACTTAGAAGGGCATGACAAAGAAGAATTCTACCAGTCTATGTGTAGATTTTCCAAAAGGGAATTAGAATTGCATAAGCAAAAGATTGTTGGTGACTCGCTCAAAAACAAAAATATCCTTGTTGTGGGTAATTTAAACCTAGAGGATCATTTGATTCATTATTATTTGAGTTATGTTGTAAATCTGAAATTTTCAAACCATTCGCAAAATTGCAATATGGAGTTACAACTAATGTATGCTATTAAGGATAATATTCAAATTTACTAGACCCAAATGATAATAAGGCATATGTGGACCTTTAGAGATTATTTCTGACACTTTCCTTATGCAATCATCATCTATCACTGCCATATTAGAGCATTTTGGTGTATATTTTGTTGTAGAGTCTAAATTTCCACATGATGCTCGGGAAAATAGAATTGCTGTGAATGTTGTCCACAAAATGGGTTTATTTAGAGACTGTAGGAATAAGATTGCAACTAAGAGGGGGTGAATTAGTTGACTTAAAATTATGGCCACTTTTTCTTCAAAATCAAGAGTTAAAGTGCAGCGGGAAATATATGCAGAATTAACCAAATAAATAATCAAAGAGATAAGGGAGAAGAGAATACACAAGGTTTTTTATATTGGTTCACCTTCTTGTCCACCGAAGGATAGGTCCAGTACTCTTGCAGAACAAGAGATTTTTCCACTAAAGATTACGATTTGCAATTACAATATCTCACCCCGAGATCTCTATGTACCTTACACACTCCTAATCCTTATTCACTCTTGGAAACACACTTTTCCATGTGATTATAATCCCCTTTCTTATCACACCCTTATGAAAGAAATTATTCTGCAATAATAATGAAGAATGTACAACAATGGCGAAATTGCCTTTACAAGTTTGAAAGTAATGTAACTTGCAATCCATTCAACTCTTTTATATACTTAGTAATAAGGCTCTTTATAAGTTGGTAAACTTTGAAACACGTTTCTTTAAGCAACTTCAGAAAAATCAACTTTGAAAGTTTAAGAACTAGTTGCCAAAAGTGCTGAAAATAATTTCAGAATGTTTGCAAGAGCTTTTGAAATTAGTATGAGAGTTGTGTGTGTTTGTATGTGAGATTCAATGCCTTTAAATAAATTTTCCTATCACCCGTTCTGCCTCTACGAAAAGGTAGGAATGGATTGGAGTGAAGACATTTCCTTTGGGATGAAAACCTTTCATTTTGAAATATGAAATCTGATAAAACAACACTCAATAATCGATTACAACTAGTGGGTAATCGATTACCCAAACGTTCTATCCACTATGAATTTAATTTCGATTTAGAGTAATCGATTACAACAAGTGGGTAATGGGTTACTCAACTTTATTAAAACTGGTAATCTATTACCCAAAGACATTAATGGATTACTCTGATCAGTTTTAAGTTGGATAACTCTTTTCTCACACATTTAACTTGTTACTTAGATGTAGTAACCTGTTACACACTAGTTTTGAAAATTGTTTTAAGTATTTTGAAGTGTTTCAATTTTCTTTTAAAAATAGTTTGAGCATTACTACTATTGTATATTCAAGAGTATAGGATAGAAGTACCTATTTAGACTTAGACTAATTTGTCTTCAAGCTTTGTCTTCTTTATCTTCATAAGTATTCTTCCTTTTCTTCTTTTTGGTGATGTTGATGTCTCTATAAAAACCGTGCCAAGTTCAGGAGCAAAGATCTTCATAATATGCCCATTTTTTATGATGACAAACCAATATCTTCTTTAATAGTGTAGTTTTCTAAGAGCAACATAGTTTGAGATATGTTGAGATGACTTGAGTATGCTCCCCCCTTGAGTATGCTCCCCCTTTCATTTGGAGTTATGTGCCTGAAAGATTTGAAACAGAAAATACATTCTCCCAACTTTTCTCCCCCTTTTGACTTCATCAAAAAGTAGAAAAACCAAGAGTTTCCAGCATAATATATATATAGCATACATATTCATAAGATATAAAATAAACATCACAATGCATATCATAAAATATAGATGTTCAAAAACAACATAAAGCAAACTTTGTACGAAAATATGAAATGATTACAACCAGAAAAAAAACAGTAAATTGTTCAGAAAAATGCCTCAAATCAAACAGAAATCCTAGACACAATCTAAGACTCAAGCTCAGAGATGCCTTCATCAACATCCATGCTACTCAGCTTAGAATAGAGAAGATGAAGTTCAAACTGGATTTGTTGATTCTGAGTATCAAAGGCATCCATCCGGTTAGTGATGTAGCCTCGAAGAGAAAGCAACTCGTCCATAGTCATCTGATTTTAAGGCATGACAACAGATGAGGAAGGTTGAGCATGAAACTCAGAAGGTTGATGTCTAGGAGGGTTAGGATTGGTAGGTTCTGGTTGATCAGTAGGTCATTGGGTCTAACAGATCGATGCTTATAGGTGCGACAATCAATAGGATCTATGGAGAAACCCATTTTGTGGACAACTTCCACATCAATCTTACTTTCGCGAAGAATTAGAGCAACCTTGGTTTAACCACTTGTAGAAACACCGAAATGTTCAAGAATATTGGTTATGAAAATTGCATAGGGCAAAGGGCTTTGAGTTCCTCGAACATTCCACATTTGTGTCATTATCTTCTGAGTCCAATTGATTTTGATGTTAAATTTCATACCGTACATCAATTGGAGTTCTATGTCACTAATTTGAGAATGATTTAAATTTTTTGGAAAAATGACATAGCTCATAAAATAATGAAGCAAACTATCTTCAAGTTTGAGATGTCCAGCAGATAGGATATCTCTACTTTTAACAGTATCACCAAATCCCTATTGCTTACGCATTTCTATTTCCTCTTTAGAAATTCTACACAGAGAGCGGTAGAAATCCTTTCGATCATAATTATCCCATTCACATACAAGGCCGAAACCTGTTATGGTACCTTGATAGGGTACGTTACAGAACAATGAACTACGCATTTTCAAATCCAAAACAAGGTCTTTTCCTTTCACATAGGAAGTAAGATGATTTTTCCGAAATTTCATGTTGCAGTATAATACTCGAACAAGTTCAGGATAAATTTCATTAGTTTCACACCAAAAGTCAAAAAGATTTTGTTACCATAAAAGATAAGGAAAAAGAAAGTTTTCAAATTCCAAATTCCCTACATTACCGTATTTCGGAGTAAAAATAACTCGACCATGAAAGTGCTCCTCAAAGACTTTATGTTGCTCATCATTAGCAATAAGTCTTGTCAAATCCAGAGGGTTAGACTCCAAATATGAAGTCCCTTGGTTCCTTTGAGTCACATTTGAGTGTTGCTTCTTTGATCTAAAAGAGGAAGCCATGGATTGAGGTTTTTGGGTTTTGGAGAATTGGGGGTTTTTGATTTAAGCCACTAAACATGAAAATGATGGTGTAGAAGTGTTTAGAGTTGACAATGTGATATGAATAGACACAAAAATCACCCAAAACGGATCAAAAACAAAGGTTTGAGAGCGTGAGAGAGTTGAGCACGAGAGAACACGAGTTGAGGAAGAAGATGTGTTTGAAAAAATTTGAAAATATGCAGAAAAATACATATATAATAACTACAGAGAGTAATCGGTTACTCAAATTAAAAATTTTAAAATTTTCAAACATCAGCTTTGAGTAATCAATTACACACTTTGAGTAATCGGGTACTGAAACATGTTGTTCAACCCTGTAAACGATTATTGTCTAGTGGAATCGATTATTGACCCCAAAAAAACTTATTGTTAGGAAAAATTATGCTAGAAAAATGATTTTTAACCCAAAATTTGAAATTTTTAAACATAAATAAACACTTTTAAGTACAAGTAGGCATGAGATACACATAATGAAGCACACATATAATCATATAGCCATGTTAAGATAGGTAAGCTTCACCAAGAATGCCTAATTCTCGTCTAATTTTATAAAAAGGTTCTCTAGCCAAGGGTTTAGCGAAAATATCTGCTAGTTGGTTATGAGTATCAACGAATTCTACAGTCATATCTTTCTTTTGGACATGGTCCCTAAGGAAGTGATGTCTTATATCTATGTGTTTGGTTCTAGAATGCATAACTGGATTCTTTCTGAGGTTTATAGCAATAGTTTTGTCACATTTTAGAGGAGTGCAGCCTAAGTCTATGCCATAATCTCGTAATTGTTGTTTAAGCCACAACACTTGGGCACACCAACTACCTACTTCTATATATTCAGCTTCAATAGTTCTTAGCTATGAAGCACAGATACGGATACGTGTATCAGATACGATACATATCCGATACATCGACACACATTTTTTCTAAAATGTAGGATACGATACGTTAAGGGATACGCGTATAAATTAATAAAAAATACATAAAATATGATAAAATTATAAGTGTAAATCAAAATATTCTCTCATACCCTCTATCTTCTCTTCTATGTTAAAAAATAAAGGTAAGCCCTTTATTTATCTTCTCTATTAATACTCTCACATCCTCTTCTCTTTATAAACATACTAAGCAAAAAGAAACTAAGAAGTAAGAAAGGTAAGCCTTTTTGCGTTTGCTCTTCACAACATACCTATGGCGGTAGAGGCAGTAACACTAAGCACCAGCCGGTAGTGTTATGGATCGGAAAGTACCAGCTATTCGAGGGTCAATGTGGTGTGATGGTAAGTTGGTATGATCGAATCTATATATCCTATATTTTATTGAAAACGAATCTATATATCCTATATTTTATTGAAAACGAATCTATATATCCTATATTTTATTGAAAACGAATCAGATACGTGTCTTGATATTTATTTTTATTTTTTTATTTTTTTATTTTTGGATACTCTATGGACACGTATCCTTCACGAATCTGAGCGTATCAGTGTCGGATACGTGTCGGACACCGACACGCGAGGGTATTTGGCGAATCCGTGCTTCATAGGTGCTTAGGGCAACACATGCTTGTTTCTTGCAAGACCAAGAGACTAACGCATTTCCTGAAATATGACAAGTACCACTTGTACTTTTCCTCTCAGTTTTGCATCCAGCAAAATCTGAATCCGAATAACCCACCAAATCACATATACTTCCTTTTGGATACCACAACCCAATGTCAGTTGTGTCTTTAAGATATTTCATGATTCTCTTAACAACAACTAAGTGTGATTCTTTTGGTTTAGATTGATAGCGAGCACACAAACATACACTAAACATGATATCGGATCTACTAGCAGTTAAATATAAAAGAGATCCAATCATACCTCGATACTTTGATATTTAAATGCATTTTCCAGCTTCGTCTGTATCAATGTACATACTAGATCCCATAGGGGTAAGCTATTGGCTTGCAGTCATCCATATCAAATCTTTTCAGCAAATCTCTACAATACTTGGATTGACTTACAAAAATGCCATTATCAAGTTGTTTGATTTGTAATCCAAGTAAGTAATTCAACTTCCCCATCATGAACATTTCAAACTCTCATAGTATCATTTTTCCAAAATCACTACACAAAACTTCATTAGTAGAACCAAAAATCACTACGCCAAATATCGTAATAAACAACGGCCATTCAATAACAGAATTTTGAACGACGCTGTTGAAAATGAGGCGGAAGAACATCAACAACACATAATAAAACAAGCGCTGTCAATTTGTGTCATTTCAATAGAGCATTCTTGACAATGCACTATTGAACATCAGTAATGTTAGCGCTAGCTTGAATGATTTATTTTTAACAGCGCATTTTGAACGGATTCTTCCATGGCTAGAGTTATTTTATTAAAAACTCTATAAGCTTTACTCATAAGAGAGTAGCCTAGGAAGATACATTCATCAGCTTTTGTATCAAACTTCCCTAAGTTATCCTTACCATTATTTAAAACAAAGCATTTACAACAAAATACATGCAAATGAGAAATGTTTGGTTTTCTACCTTTCAAGAGTTCATAGGGGGATTTCTTAATAATTGGTGTCGCGACCCAATTTTCGGTTGGAAGACTGACCTTGCGACTGAGGGAGAGGTGGACTCGATTTCTACCTCTCCGATTTGATTTGGAGTTGCCACTACATTTTTTGCGGTTAAAACGTGGAAAACTCTCTAGTACGCCCAATTAGGATAAAAATGGTCTTTAAATAGAGATTCTTAGCTAGGGAGTCGATTACGGATCGGGGAAGGTATTAGCATCCCGTCCGCCTGTATTAAAACGGTACCCTCGCTAATCACACAGATTTTTATACCCTTACAAATTATTCATTTAAAATTCAATTAATAAAACAAAAAAAAATTATTTTTATATTTGAATTAATAGTTTAGATTCTGTTTGCTCACTTTGAAACTTTGCATTAATTCTGATCATGCATATGTAACTGTGTAATGCCTTCTGATTTACACCCCCTAATTATCATCTTTGAGATTTTATTCTGAAACTTTATTGCTGATTGTAACTGAAGCATCAATTCCTTTATGAAATTCATTACATGACTGATATGATTTGTGATATTCCTGCAGGTTTGAGCAGCAGGAATATCACAAATCTTTATATGCTGATCAACCAGTTTTGCCTTCTGGTTTTCGCATCATTCTTCATGATTATGGCAAGGTATGTGTAAAGTTGGCTTGATATATAACTTGATTGTATTTATTTAAAAACTGGTTGTTTGCTTCCCCTTTTGTTTGAATAATGATGTTGATTCCTTCATCCTCTATATGATGTAGGATGTTGCGAGTCCAGACCATGTAGCTTATCTTGCCTCTGCTCTTGGTGTTGGAACCACAGGGAACGAAGCAGCAACGTGGAGTGTCCTCTACAAATGCCTAGACTACGAGCAGTCTGGATCTTAATATTTTTTACACCTATTGCTCACTATATTTATTCAAATGTGTTATGATTATTTCCCATTTTGAAACGAACGGAGGGTTGTATATTAATTTAAGTTAGAAGACTTAGTTGATTTTTGGGCATTACCCCCATATGAATCATATCGAGCAATATTAATCTGCAACTTAATTATCCAAATGCTCTCACGAATCATGAAACGATGTTAATTTTTTTTTTGAGTTTTACACCAAAGATAGAAAGTAAAGGTAGGACAAAATTGGGTGTTCACAATTGGTCTTATAAGAACTTGGTTTGAAATATAATATGCAGTACTTATTGCATCAGCCCAGAAATATTTTTGGAGGTTAGTTTCATTCAACATTGTACGAGCTAGTTCTTCTAAAGACCGATTCTTTCTCTCTGCAACACCATTTTGTTATGGTGTTCTAGGAGCAGAAAAATTGTGATTGATACCAAGATCATCACAGAATTCTTCAAATAAAGAGTTTTGAATTTCTACCCCATGATCACTTCTTATAGTAGTGATTTTTAGTGATTTTTCATTCTGAACTCTTTTAGCATAAATGTTAAAGGCTTTGAATGTCTCATTCTTATGAACAAAGAATAGAGTCCAAGTGTATCTCGAAAAATCGTCTACTATAACAAGAGCATAGTAGTTACCACCATAACTTTTTGTCCTTGAGGGGCCAAATAAGTCCATGTGTAGTAATTGCAATGGTTACCGGAAGAAACCATATGCTTAGGTTTAAAAGAAGTTTTTGTTTATTTACCCATTTCATAAGCACTACATAGTTTGTCTTTAACAAACTTCATTTTTGGTAAACCAATAACTAAGTCTTTCTTAGTAAGTTTATTCAAATGGTCCATATGTATGTGAACAATTCTCTTATTCTAAAGCCATGCATCATGATTATCATTTGCAACTGAACATGTTATTGGTAAGGAAGAGTCTATGTCAATCATATATATATTATTTATCCTCTTACCAATGAGTTTAGAGTTTTGAGAATTCTTACTTTCAATGATAGACTTATCTGGGTAGAATGCCACATGGAAGCCTTTGTCGCATAATTGACTTATGCTTAGAAGATTGTTCATGAGCCTTTCAACATATAATACTCCTTCTATGGTTGTTGAGGGTGGCTTTCCAATTCTACCAACTCCAAGCATTTTTCCTTGTTGTTATCACCATATGTGACATAGCCTTTGTCCCTTGGAGTGAGGATAGAGAATTTGTTTCTATCGCCCGTCATGTGTTTTGAGCAGCCGCTATCCAATTACCATAAGTTGCAGGTCCCTCTCAAATTTTTCTACAAAACAATTTAAGTTTTATTAGGTACCCAATATTCTTTGGGTCTTACATAGTTAGTACCTTTCTCAACCCATCTAAAAAGACCTAGGGTTACACCATATTTTCTAATTTTACAAGTATTCGGTGTATGTCCGTGGTTTTTGCAATATGTACATGTGGGTTGATGTTTATGTATCCTAGATTTATTTTTACTACTTTTAAATGCATGGATACCTTGTTTTTCAAAGTTTATCTTAGTTGAGACACTTTGTTTCTTAGAAGCATGGCTTTTTGAATAGTCAAGACCTCTTCGGTCTGTTAGTGTCTTTGATCATTAATGATATTTTCTAAACTTTTACTGTTCATCTTATTAAGTTCAAGACTTAAAGTTGAAACTTTATTTTCAAGAATAGTACAGTTTTGACATGAAGATGATGAGGGTTTGTGTCTAAATGCATCTAACTCAGTTTTTTGTTTAAGAAACATTTTTGTGAGTTTAACATATTCATCATGCAAGACATTAAATGCAGTTTGTAATTCAGAAGAATATAGTTGAGTATTATTTACCTCTTCTTCATCAAAATGATGAGATGGCATCAAGGAAAGATGTGATCATTCTTCATTTTCTTGTTCAGAAGTGGAACTAGTAATGTAGGCTATCTGTCCAAGCAATGTAGGCTTTCTGTCCAGTCCTTATTTCATTCTCCCCTTTGAAGAAGTTCTTTTTCAAGTTTGGACAGTCCATCTTCATATGTCTAGGCTTGCCACACTCGAAGCATGTGAAATTTTGGTTTAAAGTGGACGAGTCATTATTCTTGGTGAATTTCCTCATTTGTCTAGTTTTGCCACTCTTGTTCCTTTTAAGGAACTTGATGAACTTCTTTACAAGAAGACTTATATCTTCCATCACTTCCTTCTAAAATTCATCTTATTATGACTCATATTTGTCTACTTTTGCCTTGAGAGAAATATTATTCTTTTTCTTTTCTTGCTCTTCATGTTGGTCAAGTTGGCTGAGTTCTAATTCATGTTGCTGCAATTTACCAATCAAAGTAGCTAAAGACATTTTCGATAAACTTTTATTTTTTAGAAATGGTCGTTACCTTGGGTTTCCATGTTCTGGTGAGTGATCTTAGAACCTTCAAGTTCAAGTCATTGTTTGATAGTACCTTACCAAGATCAATAAGGTGATTTGTAAGATGAGTAACCCTATTTTGAAGATCCAGAATTTTGTCTCCAGGTTACATATGAAATATTTCGTATACTTGGGAAAGAGTGTTGAGTCTTGATCTCTTTACCTCCTCCGTTCCTTCATGTGTTATCTCTAGAGTATCCCAGATTTGTAGTTTGATACTCTAAAGAACTCGTCTATGCAAAGTGTTGATGTGAGGATGTTCTTTGCTTTGAGATCATATTGCACCTTCTTTTTATCTTCATCATTCCATGAAAATTTGGGCTTAACTTCTCTTACGATGTTGATTATCGTGAATGGTACATATTGTCCTTCTTCAATTGCATTCCATATGTCCAAGTCTTGAGATTCTATGAACATCCGCATTTTGATTTTCCAAAAGTCATAGCACTCTCCAACAAAG
This sequence comes from Lupinus angustifolius, assembly GCF_001865875.1. Taxonomy (NCBI): domain Eukaryota; kingdom Viridiplantae; phylum Streptophyta; class Magnoliopsida; order Fabales; family Fabaceae; genus Lupinus; species Lupinus angustifolius. Next base: position 8,840 of record NW_017720431.1, on the reverse strand, counting down.
CTTGGAGGGCGGTTGATGTTGGAACCTTCTCCTTGGAATGATCTTGAGGCCATCTTTGATTTAGGATCAAATTTGAGAATATCTTACTCAAAAATAACTCTGGTGCCAATTGTAACAATGAGATTGCAACTAAGAGGGCGAGGGGGGTGAATTAGTTGACTTAAAATTATGGCCACTTTTTCTGCAAAATCAAGAGTTAAAGTGAAGCAGAAAATATATGCAGAAATTAACCAAATAAATAATAAAAGAGATAAGGGAGAAGAGAATACAAAAAGATTTTTATATTGGTTCACCTTCTTGTCCAGCAAAGGCTACGTCCAGTACTACTAGAGCACAAGAGATTTTTCCACTAAAGATTATAAGTTGCAATTACAATATCTCACCCCGAGATCTTTATGTACCTTACACACTCCCTAATCCTTATTCACTCTTGGAAAAACACTTTTCCGAGTGATTCTAATCCCCTTTCTTATCACACGCTTGTGAAAGAAAGTATTCTGCAATAATAATGAAGAATGTACAATAATGGTGGAATTGCCTTTACAAGTTTGAAAGTAATGAAACTTGCAATCCAATCAACTCTTTTGTATACTTAGTAATATTGTTCTTTATAAGTTGGTAAACTTTGATACACTTTTCCTTAAGCAACTTCAGAAAATTAAGCTTTGAAAGTTTAAGAACTAGTTGCCAAAAGTGCAAATAATAATTTCAGAATGTGTGTAAGAGGATTTGAAATTTGTATGAGAGTTGTGTGTGTTTGTATGTGAGATTCAATGCCTTTAAATAGATTTTCCAATCACCCATTGTGCCTCTACAAAAAGGTAGGAATGAATTGGAGTGAAGATATTTCATTTGGGATGAAAACCTTTCATTTTGAAATCTGAAATCTGAGAAAAGAACACTCAGTAATCGATTACAACCAATGGGTAATCGATTACCCAAACGTTCAGTCCACTATGCATTTAATTTCGATTTAGAGTAATCAATTGCAGCAAGTGGGTAATCGGTTACTCAACTTTATTAAAACGGGTAATCTGTTACACAAAGAGAGTAATGGATTACTCTGTTCTGTTTTAAGTTGGATAACTATTTTCTCACACACGTAACCTATTACTTAGATGCAGTAACCCGTTACACACTATTTTTGAAAATTGTTTTAAGTATTTTGAAGTGTTTTAATTTCATTTTAAAAATAGTTTGAGCATTACTACTATTGTATATTCAAGAGTATAGGATAGAAGTACCTATTTAGACTTACACTAATTTGTCTTGAAGCTTGGCCTTCTTTGTCTTCATAAGTATTCTCCCTTTTATTCTTTTTGGTGATTTTGGTGTCTTCATCAAAATCGTGCCAAGGTCAGGAGCAAAAGTCTTCTTCACAGAGACACCACAAACATGATCTTTAAGCATCATGTAGGGACTCAAGACACTCCTTCTGAAAATCCTTCTTCTGATCCGCCTACTCGAATCAAATCCTCCTCCTTAGACTCATTTCATTCCAACCAAATGATCATGGACAAACTCTCTTCTCTTTGGGGCTACATCACTACCAGGATGGATGCTCTTGATACATCTAACATACAAGTCCATGAAGAGCTTCACAGACTTTCTTATTGTTTGGATTACATGGATTTGGAAGTTGAGTTGCCTACACTGGATTCACAGAGTAGTGGTCTAGGATTAGTTGTTAATGCATTGATGTTTCTAAATTTGTTGGATTTATAGTTCAATTTATGGTTGTTTTAATTTGAACATGGTTTATGTTTTTATTTTTCTGTTTGAACATGTGGACGTTTCTGAATTATGTTAAATGTTATGCTCTTTACAAAGTCTTCTCCATTTTATATAGCATTATCAAATGTTGTGCATGACCAAAATATATTTTGACATTAATAAGTGCCAAAAATACCAAATTTTCATATACATGTTGAAAGAGTTTTCCTTGCTGGTTTTTTGCTATTTTATTGAGTCAAGTTTTTGATTTTTTTTATTTATTTAATTGGTTTATTCTTTGCTCGCCATCTAGGCTTTGTTGGAATAAATTTCCAAAGCCGGTATAATGGTTTCAAGAATATTCCATTTGATTAAATACTTAACTTCATTGAATTATTAACAACTTCATACCATCTCGACTTTGTTGGAATAAATTCCAACGTCGGTATAATGATATGAATTTAGCAAATTAGTACAAGTGATAATGAGTGATATTTATTTTCCGTTTTCCGTAATTAACCTAACTTCTTCTTTATGGAAGGTTGGTAAAGAATAAATAAATAAAGCAATAAAGGGTTAGTTTCTGAATTTAAATGACAGAAAATAAATGTTAGTTGCGAAAATGTAAATGACTGAAAGTAAAAGTTAGTAGTTAGATTACTCATTATAACTGTGTATTTTTCCTTTTCACAAAGATACAATTTAGGAGTTAAATTACACTTTGATTCAAGGTTTCTTTTTCTTGTCAACAAATAAAATTTATAAGTTAACACTTTACTATTTTACATTTGCATCTCTTTCAAGATTCAATTGTAGTATAGTATAGAGTTATGTCGAACCAACAAGAATTGCCTAATAGAAGCAATTCATATAGACATATTATAGCAAAAAAATTGATTAAACAGTTTTTGATGATTTTTGTGTTGTGTTGCATAAAAATGAACAACGAAAACATAAACTAATATTGACAAATTCTTGAGGAGAAAATTGGTTTGAAATATACAATTATTTCTAAACTCCAAGTGGTTTTGACAAACATTAACAAGTTATGTGTTATAATTTTGAAAGCGGCTAACACTTTCTCCAAGATCAACTAGTGCTTTGCCTATGGAGAGTTCCCCAATTGTGACTGGGATGGTCACACATCCTGGATCTTTTAGCTTATGAGGGATGTCAGTTTGAAGGATTGCACTGCAGGTTGCATTGTGTTGGATAACTTCTTTCTCCTGATTGCTCCTCTTCTTTGATAGCAATTCTTTCATGAACTTGGAATAAGTAGGCATTTGTTCCAATGCTTCGGAAAATGGAATACTGATTTGTAACGATTTGAATATTTCCATAAACTGAGCAAACTGCTCTTCCTTCTTGGCTTTTGATGGAGCAGTGGGATATGGTATTTTTTTTCTCAACTAGCGGGTATTGTTTCTCTTCCTTTTGTTCCCCGCTAGTTTCTGGTACATCTATTTTTTTATGTACATCGTTTTTATTTTTTTGTTTTCTTTTTCTTCTCTTCTTTCTTTTTCTTTTTCAATAACCCCTCCCACCGTTTTTCCACTATTTGTTGTTATACTTCTGCAATGCTTTGAAATAGTTGAATGATGTTCAACTATGTATCTAATTTGATTCCCCATATTCTTAATAACATCGTCTATGATTTGTAGATGCTTGATGGTTGTCTGCATGAATTGCTCTAGTATTTCCTCCAGTTTACTTTGCGATTAGTGAGATGCTGAGTGGTTATTGATGAAACAGACTGGCTGTTGATTGGCACAACCATGACACCAAAAGTGTTGTTCCCTCTCCAACTATTTTGGTAATTTTTGTTACTTTTGGTGTACTTTGTTGAGCTTTTGTTGAAACTCCTTTATGAAATTGTCTATTTCAAGTTGTCTATCTCGGGTTTTTTGGAATAAATTTCCAACGCTGGTATAATGGTTTCAAGAATATTCCATTTGATCAAATACTTAACTTTATTGAATTATTAACAACTTCAAACCATCTCGGCTTTGTTGGAATATTCCAATGCCAGTATAATGATATGAATTTAGAAAATTAATACAAGTGATATTGAGTGATATTTATTTTCTGTTTTCCATTATTAGACGAACTTCTTCCTTATGGAAGGTTGGTAAAGAATAAATAAATAAACTAATATTCACAAGTTCTTGAGGAGAAAATTCGTTTAAAATATGGAATTATTTCTAAACACCAAATGGTTTTGAAAAAAATTAACAAGTTATGTGTTATACAATTGGTTAATTCCCTACATTAGTTCTAAACACCAAATGGTTTTGAAAAACATTAACAAGTTATGTGTTATACAATTGGTTAATTCCCTACATAATTTCTAAATCCTTCATTTAGTGTGCTAGAATGATAAGATGATTTTCAAACCTTATGAAATACACTAACTGATAGTTAAGTGCCACTCGTCGGAGTAGATTGTCACACCCTACTTCAGGCTCCATTACCATCATATAGCCTTGAACATAACTTGCTTAAAACAGATGCGAAGATACCCACGGGTTACTTCCTTTCTACACAGGAACGGAACGAGTTGACCAGACCATTCAACATCCGAAGGACTCTACCGCTGGAACGACCGATGCCTGATTCATTGCTCGCTCACGACCCCTTAAGTTAAGGTTTGCACTCACTCTCTTTCGATAGAGAGGGAAGAAATTACCGGGAGTTGAAGAGCAAGAAAAGGGCTTCCCCTTAGACCTTTAGACTTGACCAAGAGAAGTAAAACTGGTAGCTAATAACTCAGAAAGAAAGGTCCCTCAAGCTTTATTCGTAGTTACACGAGTGCTCAGATCAACACCAAAACACATATGGAGTGCCTGACCTTTAAGCCTGATAATGACACAAAGAAAAAGCACAAGTAGGACTCCCTGCACCCGCGTGAGGGATGATTGAATCCAAACTGAAGAGAATGGACGACTTGAAAAGTTCTCCATAGACAAAGAGGCGATCTACACCGAAACATAGAAAAGACATTAGGAGCACTTATTCCTTGTACCCGAGGAACTTATTCATAAGGAAGGGGATCTACACCAGAAAAGGAGTCTACGGCCAGTTCCCATATAGCAGACACTTTAGCTCACATTGCTTTAGGCAGTACTCTTCTTACTAAATACGAAGCCTTTAGCAGATATCACATTATGAAAGAGGGAGCAAATCTGTCATTGGACGAGGAGGGAAAGGCAAGGAAGATCTGTATAAGAAAGAAAGTAGATTAGAAAGCTTAACCGAAAAGTGATATCTTCAATGTATTCATTTCAAAGGATAATATAAATGAAGAGTAGAAGTAACATTACACCATGCTCCAAATCAATGTTTAGGAGCTTGAGCCATCCCTTCCACAGAGGAGATGCTTTTGGTACCAAATGAGATTACAAAATTATATTTTTGTATCATTTTCCATCTCCTTTATCCTCTTGAATTCTAAGTAAAATTTACAAGAACTTACCTAGAACTAGCTTAGAACCGAGGCAACAATATCTACAGAGAAGAAGTAAAGAAGAAGAATGAAGAATGGAGTGATTTTCAAGTGTATGTGATGTTCTTCAAAGTGTTGAATGGGGGACTTATTCATAGGCAAACTCACCTAGCTCACCTGCTTGCTCACGCCAAGCGTACCAAACCCTTCAGCATGGGCTTGGTCCATGGCCAAGCAGCTTAGTTAGCTGCTTGGTGTTGACTCACTAAAGCTAGTTGTGAGCTACTTGACCAGAATATTATGAGCTACTCTAAAAAGTGCTCAGGGGCCTAGTCAAGGCAGGTCATACATGATGTCAAGGTTGCTTGGTGGCTAAGTCAAGTTTGACCCCTTGCTAGGTCCAGCCCGCCTGATGGCTTATGGGGCCACGCTGAGTTGCCTACTTGAGCAGCTTGTCCTGCTCTGGCTAGGTGTGTGGTTCCAGCTGGGCGATCCTAAGGTGCACGCTGAGATACCTGCTTCAATAGGTTGGCTTGTACCAGGCTTGAGTCTGACCATGTAAGCTTGTGCCTGACCGAGCCAAGTTGGTGCCAAGTCAGCTGGGTAGTGCAACATGTCCACGCAAGCAGCTTAGTGAGCAGCTTCATGTGTACATCAAAATGGTCTATGTGGACACCTCCTTGCTTGACAATATTTTTTTTGATTATTTTCCTTCTTCTTCATTTTTCCTCGAAATTTTGCACAAAGACTTGGAAACGAGGTGATAAAAAATATAAGATCAAAATGAGACAATTTATCTAAAAAGTATTGAATTAAGTTGGTTTTGCATGATTTGCATAGGATATGTGCCATGAAAAGTGTATTAAAATTAGGTATTTATGGCACTTATCAATACATTTTAGGGCATTTATCATATGCAAACATGTGAAAACCACCTTAATTCAACACTTTTTAGATAAATTTTGTATGTTTGAACAAAATAATTTCTGATCACCTCTTGTCCAAGTTTACTTTTAATTTTGTAGGAAAATGGACCAAAAAGAATTAATTCAAATATAGCCACGAATTCATGCCACGCACAAAAAGAATTGCACAAAACAAACAAGCTAACCATGACATGCTATGTGCTTAGCTTGTAGCCAAAAAGATTGCTTCAACTTGAAGAAAGGTAACTTACCTTACCTTCAAGAAATCCAAGCTAGGTGTGCCAAGAAAAATGAATAACCTAAAATCTTAACTTGCCTTGAAGAAATCATGCTCGAAGTGCCAAGTAACCAACCAAAATTAATTCAAGAACTGTGGGAAAAAGGTTGCTTCGGCTTGAAGAAAACTAGGTTCCTTCACCATGAAGAATTATGTCAAGCAGGTAGACATGGACAAAGAAGAGCTTAGCTCCCAACCAGCCACACAAAATCTCACTATGAAGAAAGCTAGACCAACTCACCAAGCAACTTGCCATTTCTTTACTTGAAGACCCATCACATGACTTCATGCATGACATCGGCTACGACAAGCAATTAGGAGGTGTGACCATGCTTGTAACCTAGCCCACAATAGGAAGGACAACCAAGTAGTCCAAGGGTCAGAAACAAGTGGTGTTGGGCGGCCAAACCAACCAGTTGGCCGCCCAAGCATGCAAGATCACTCTCCCTATAAAAGGCATGCCTATTTCAACACTTTCACACATTGTAAATACATATAAACTTATCATTTCTTCTCATTTTCATTTCTACTCTTTATTAGGCTGATCTTAGGCTTTTATTTCGAAGAAATTCAGAGGGAATGGTGTTGGAAAATGAGGTCTAAAAACATGATTTTGTAACCTCATTTGTAATGAAAAGCATCTAATATTTGGATGGATGGCTAATGCTCCAAAAATTGGACTATGGTGTGATTTTCTTGTACTCCTTTTCTTCTTATTCATTTATACAAGTTATTATTGTGGTTATATTGATTCTTTAAGAAGTTATTAATGCAGTTTTAGATTGATCACCTAAAACTATCATATCCTCTCATGTCATATCATATCCTATCATATCCTATCCTATCGTATCCGGCCTGATCCTATCTTATCTGATCAATCCTATATTATCATATCATATTATATCATGTCATCCTATCCTTTCTTATGCTATGATGTCTTATTATGTTGTGTCATGTCATGTCAAGTCCTATCATGTCTTGTATTCTCCTATCCTATCATGTCGTGTCCTATTATGTCTTGTCATGTTCTATCCTATCATATCCTACCTTATCCCATCCTATCCTATCCTATCCTATCCTTCCTATCCTAAACATCCTATCTTATCCTATCATATTATATCTTATCTTGTCATATCCTGTCCTATCCTAATATATCCTAATCTCTCCTACCTCGTCCTATCCTATCTCATTCTATCATATCTTGTCCTATCATATCCTATCTTATCCTCTCCTACCTTCTCCTACCATGTCATGAACTATCAAATGTCGTCCTATCTTATCATGTCATATCCTATCTCGTTGTATCCTATCCTATCTCATCCTATCTTATCCTTTCCTACCCTCTCATATCCTATCGTATCATATCATATCTTATCTTATCCTATCCTATAATCTCCTACCCTATGATGTCCTATCCTATCCTATCCTATCATATGATATCCTATCTTGTCCTATCATATCCTATCCTATCCTAGTCTATCATATCTTATCTTATCTACCCTGTCGTCTCATATCGTAAATGGTTCTATCCTATGCCGTCCTATCCTATGTAATCATGCCTTATCTTATCATATCCTATCCTATCATATCTTATCCATTCCTCTACCCGTATCATATCTTATCCTATCATATGTTATCTTTTCTTATCATATCATATCTTATTCTATTTGAACATGACTTGTCATTTCATCTTCTATATTATCATTTCCTTTTTCGTCCTATTCTATCCTATCCAATCCAATCTTACCCTATCCTATCCTATCATCTCCTATCTTGTTTTATCATGTCTTGTGTTATCCTATCAAAACCTATCCTATCGTATCCTATCCAATCCAATCCAATCAAATCCTATCTTATCCTATCTTATCATGTTTTATCTTTTCCTATCATATCATGTCCAATCATGTCCTTTCCTCTTCTATGATATCTTATCCTAATATGTCTTGTCCAGTCCTATCGTCTTCTATCATATCTTGTCCTGTCATGTTGACTCCTATCGTGCCCTATCCTATCATATTATATCATATCCCATGCTATCATTTCCTATACAATCCTATGTTATCCTCTCCTATCATGTCATGCCCTACCTCATCCTGTCCTTTCCATTCCTATCATATCATGTGATATCCTATCCAATCTAATCCTATCCTATCCTATCTTATTGTTCGTATCCTCTCATATCTTATCCTATCCTACCCTATCCTATCCTCTCATGTCATATCTCTACCCTATCCTATCTTACCCTATCCTATCCTACCCTATCCTATCCTACCCTATCCTATCCTACCCTATCCTATCCTACCCTATCCTATCCTACCCTATCCTATCCTACCCTATCCTATCCTACCCTATCCTATCCTACCCTATCCTATCCTACCCTATCCTATCCTACCCTATCCTATCCTACCCTATCCTACCCTAGCCTATCCTACCCTAGCCTATCCTACCCTAGCCTATCCTACCCTACCCTACCCTACCCTAC
>NW_017720430.1:0-8496 GCF_001865875.1 Lupinus angustifolius | reverse complement strand
CTATCCTATCCTATCCTATCCTATCCTATCCTATCCTATCCTATCCTATCCTATCCTATCCTATCCTATCCTATCCTATCCTACCCTACCCTATTGTATCCGATGTGATCCTATCTTATCCTACGGTATCCTATCCGATCCTTATATTATCTTGTTATATCTTGTCCTATCTTATCCTTTCATATGTTGTCATATCATGTCTTGTCTTGTCATAGATTGTCCTATCTTGTCATGTCATGTCCAATCTTGTTATGTCATATTCTATTTTATCCTATCCTATTTATACTATTCTTTCATATCCTCTCCAACCTTGTCCTACTATATCCTGTCCTATTTCGTCCTACCCAATGCTATCATATCCTATTTTGTCCTATCATATCATGTATTATCCTATCCTACCCTATCCCATCATATCCTATCCTCTCCTACCAGGTCCTACTAGGTCATCAACTGTCCTATCCCTTCCTATTCTATCTTGTCCTATCCTATCCTGTTGTATCCTATCCCATCCTATCTTATCCTATCCTACCTTGTCCTTAAAATAAGTTACTTAAAATATCTTATCATATCCTATCTTATACACTAAATCATTTAGCCATGAACATAAGTTACTTAAAATAGATGCTTGATATGGTTAATGAACTAAGGTGTAGGTTATACTTTTTAGTTCACTTGTCAATACTTTAAGAAGAAGCATATTTGGATCTTTAAATCAAATTTTAGGTGATCAACCTAAAATCACATTAAGAACTTCTCAAAGAATCAAAACTTAACCAAAAATAATAACTTGAATTTATTGAAATCAAAAGATGATAGAGACGAGGAAAAGAAATAAAATTACACCATAATCCAAATCAATGTATAAGAGCATAAGCCATCTATCCAAGGATTAGATGCTTTTGTTCAATTATGTCGTCTCCTATCATATCATATCATATCATATCATATCATATCATATCATATCATATCATATCATATCATATCATATCATATCATATCATATCATATCATATCATATCATATCATATCATATCACATCACATCACATCACATCACATCATATCATATCATATCATATCTTATCCTAACCATTACTATCCAATCCTCTTATCACACATCATATCATATCCTATCCTATCCTCATATTTGATATCCTATCCTAACCTATGATATCTTATCCTATCATGTCATGTTCAGTCTCGTCGTATCCTATTCTATCATGTCCACTCCTCTCCTATCTTATCCTCTCCTATCATATATTATCCTATCCTATCTTATCTTATTAGCTCCTATCTTATCCTTTACTATCCTATCTAATCCAATCGTATTCGATCGTTTCATATCAGGTCCAATCCTACCCTACCCTATCCTATCATAACCTATCAAATGGTCTTCTATCCTATCATATCCAAACCATTCTTATATTGTCCTATCTTATCTTGTCATATAATCTCCTATCCTATCATATCATATCGTATCATATCCTATATATCTTATCTTATCCTATCATGTCCTATCGTATCCTATCCTCTCCTCACCTATTGTGTCATATCTTGTCATGTCCTACCATATCCTATCCTATCCTATCTTATCCTATCCAATCCAATCTGATTCAATCATATCCTATCCTATCCTTTCCTCTCCTTGTATCCTATTAAATCATATCCTACCTTATCTTATCCTCTCCTCTCCTATCCTTTTATATGTTATCCTGTGGTATCTTATCCTCCTCTATCATGTTATACCCTCTTTTATTTTGTACTATATTGCCCTTTCCTTTCTTATCCTATTTTATCCTATCCAATCCTATCATCTCCTCTCATGTCCTATCTTGTCCGATGCTATCCTATCCTATCATATCATATCCTCTCATTTTCTATCATCTCATATCCTACCCTTCCCTATCATATCCTATCCTATAGTATCCTATCCTATCCTATCCTAATCATGTCCAATCTAATCCCATCCTATCCTATCCTATCTTATCCTACCTTATCCTATCCTATCCTATCCTATCTGATCCTATCTTATCATATCCTATCATGTCCTTTCCTGTTCTATCATGTCCTATCCTCCCCTATCATATCGTATCCTATCATGTCATGTTCAGTCCTATCCTATCCTATTATATCTTGTTTTATCCTATCATGTCCTCTCCTACCCTATCCTCATTATCATATCACGTCAAATCCTATCATATCCTAATCTATCCTATCATCTCCTATCCCATTCTAACATATCTTATCCTATCCAATACAATCCTGTCATATCCTATTATTTCATATCCTATCTTATCCTATCATGTCCTGTTTAGTCCCATCCTATCCTATTCTTTCATGTCATGTCCAATCATGTCCTCTCCTAACCTATCCTGTCTATCATATCATATCATATCATATCCTATCCTTTCCTAATCATTCCTATCATCTCCAATCCTAATCTATCCTATCCAATACAATCCTATCGTATCCTATCTTATCATACCCTATCCTATCCTAACTAATCTTATCGTATCCTATACAATCGTATCCTATCTTCTATCCTATCGTATACTCTCTAAACAATCCACTTTTGTCTCATCCTATCCTATGTTATCCAATCCTCACCTACCCTATCCTATCGTAATCTAAACATCCTATCTTATCATATCATGTCTAATCCTATCCAGACCCATCCCCTCCTACCCTATCCTTTCCTATTTTGTCCTATCATGTCTTGTCCTATGTTATCTTGTCTGATCCAATCCTCTCTTATCTTGTCATGTCATGTCATATCATGTCTTGTCCTACCCTATCATAACCAATCCTATCATATCCTACCCTATACTATCATATCCTATCACATCCTATCTTACCATATCCAATCATATCCTATCATATCCAACCTATCCTATCTTGACCTTTCCTCTCCGTTTATCCTAACCTAAACATCTTATCTTATCCTACCATATTCAATCTTGTTTTGTTCGATCATATCCTATCCAAAATTATCTTATCCTATCTTATCTTATCCTATCCTATGATACCCTATCCTATCTTATCATATCATATCCTATCATATCTTAACTTTTCCTCTCCTTGTATCCTATCATATCCTATCTTATTCTATCATGTCCTAAACATCCTATCTTATCCTATCATATTATATCTTGTCTTGTCCTATCCTATCATCCTATACTATCTTATCTTATCCAATACCATCATATCTTATCCTATCATATCCTATCATCTCCTACCATGTGCTTCCTGATTAGGTCATGTCCTATCCTTTCTTATCATATCTCGTCGTATTCTATCTCGTTGAATCCTATTCAACCATTCCAATCTAGTCATATACTATCATATCCTCTCCTATTCTATCCATCCTAAATAACCTACCTTATCTTATCATATTATTTATTCTCTTGTCCTATCCTATCCAATCTTATCCTATACTATCATGTGATGTCCTATCCTATCTTGTCCTATATTATCCTATCATACCCTACCCTTTCTTATCCTATCTAATGATGTGCTATCCTATCCTATCCTACCATCTCCTCTCCTATTGTACCTTATCATGTTCTATCTTATCTTATCATATCCTATCATATCCTCTCCCATGCTATCATACCCTATCTTATCCTATCATGTCCGATCATATCCTATCCAATCCTAAACATCCTATCTTATCCTATCATATTATATTTTGTCTTGTCCAAACCTCTCCTAACCTATCCTATCATATCCTATCCAATCTTATGCTATCCTATCTTGTCATATCCTATCCTTTCCTCTCTATATATCCTATCATATCCTATTCTACCATATCTTATTGATAAGTGCAAAATATACCAAATTTTCTTACACTTTTCATGACGCTTATCTTATGCAAAAATGTGAAAACCACCTTAATTCAACAGTTCTTAAATAAATTTTGTAAGTTAGAATAATATGATTTTTGATCAACTCTTTTCCACGTTTTCTTTGAGTTTCATAGGAAGTTGGACCAAAAGGAATGCTTAGGCTTGAAGAAAGAAAGCTTGCTTCACCTTGAAGAAATCAAACCAAAGTACATGACACATGTGTCCTTCAAACTAAGTGTTGAAAGAGTTTTCTTGCTACTTAATGAGGCAAGTTTTTGATTAACTTATTTAATGATAGGTTGAATCTTTACTCACCATCTTGACTTTGTTGGCACAAATTCCAACACCGGTATAATGGTTTCAAGAATGTTACTTTATTCAAAAACTTAGCTTTATTGAATTATTAACAATTCCATACCATCTCGACTTTGTTGGATTAATTCCAACGCTGGTATAATGGTATCAAATTAGCTATTTAATACAAGTTATAATGAGTGATATTTATTTTCTTTTTCCTTTTTTAACCAAACTACTTCCTTATGGAAGGTTGGTAAATAATAAATAAATAAAGCAACAAATAAATGTTAATTGCAGAATTTAAATGACAAAAAATAAATGTTAGTTGTGGAAAATAAATGACAAAAAGTAAAAGTTAGTAGTTAGATCACTCATTATCACTGTGTATTTTTCCTTTTCACAAAGATACAAATTATGTTGATTCAAGGTTTCTTTCTTTGTCAACAAATAAAATTTATAAGTTAACACTTTACTATTTTACATTTGCATCTCTTTCAAGATTCAATTATAGTATTGTATAGGGTTATGTCGAACCACAAGGACTTGTCTAATAGAAATGCACTCATTCTTTGTATCTCTTATAAAAACTAATAAAGTAACAATTAAAGTCGTTTTTGTGATTTTATGAACTAAGAAGCATTAAAAAGTAAAGAACTAACTATTTACAAATTCAAGAGGGTAAAATTGATTTGAAAGATGGAATTATTTCTTGACTCAAATGATTTGAAAACATTACAAGTTATGTGTTATGCTTTCGGTTAATTCCACATACCATTTCTAAATCCTTCATCTGTCCTAGAATGGTAAGATGATTTTCAAACCTTATGTAATACACTAAACAATAGTTAAGTGCCACTGGTCGGAGTAGGTTGTCACACCCTACGTCTGGCTCCATTACATCATTTAACCTAGATCATAAGTTTCTTAAAATAGATGTTTGATGTGGCAAGTGAACTAAGGTGTAGGTTATACTTTTTAGTTCACTTGTCAACACTTTAAGAAGAAGCATACTTGGATCTTGAAATCAAGTTTTAGGTGATCAAGCTAAAACCGCATTAAGAACTTCATAAAGAATCAAAACTTAACCAAAAGTAATAATTTGAATGTATTAAATTCAAAATATGATATAAAAGAAGAGAAGAAATAACGTTACACCATAATTCTAGTCGATATGTAGGAGCATGAGCCTTCTATCCAGAGATGAGATGCTTTTGATTCCAAATAAGGTTACAAAATCATGTTTTTGCACCTCCTTTTCCAACTCCATTCCCGTTGATTTTCTATGAACTAAAAGTCTAAGAACAACCTAAGAACACTCTAAAAGAAGAGAGAACCGAAATGGGAAGAAGAAGAGAAATTTACAAATTATTTCCAACTATGTGCAATGTGTTAAAGTGAAGGAATGGCTTCTCCTTTTATAGGCATTCTGATGGCATTCTGACCAGCGCCTGACTAGGCTCACCCAAGCTGGTGAGTCAGCAGGTTGTCCCATCTTGGGCAGCTAGCTTGGACAACATAGTATGGGCTTGGTTACATGCATTTATTTATGGTTGTTTGAATTGATATATTAGTTTGCTATCTTTTAACTTGAAAAGTGTCTTTTAATATCTTGAAAAACAAAATTTCTTTGAGAGCCAGACCTCATTACAACCTAACGAAGGCCTGCGTGATCCTTGAAAAATTTGTGCAATCAAAGTAAGTGTTGAGAAAAAAAAACAAAATTAAATTCTTGCAAATCAAACAAGTTGAGTTTTGAGTGAAACACTTACCCATTTGGTTCCATTCTTGAACCATATGTGAAAATGCATCTCTTTGATTGATAACATTTTCTATAAGTGAAGTGCTAAATGAATTTTTGAAAATATGTGTTCATTCTTAGTTTGAAGCATTATGATTCAAAATCACATAATCATAAACACATCTCATGAAACTTTGAAATGATGCATAGTTTTGATCTTGTCCAATATTAATTTTTCCAAAGCCAAGTAGTTGTTATTTTACCTTTGTTTGGGGACAAGCAAATTCTTAAGTTGGGGGGAGTTGATAAGTGCCAAAAATACCTAATTTTCATCCACTTTTCATGGCATTTATCCCATGAAAAAATGTGAAAACCAACTTAATTCAACACTTTTTAAATAAATTTTGTAAGTTTGAATAATATGATTTTTGACCACATCTTGTCCAAGTTTTCTTTGATTTTCGTTGGAAACTGGACCAAAAAGAATGCTTAGCCTTGAAGAAAGAAATCTTTCTTCACCTTGATGAAATGAAGCCAAATTACATGACACATGTTTGCTTAAAACTAAGCATGGTAAGGTGCATGCTTAAACTTAATCATGACTAAGCAACTTGGTCTTGGTTGGAAGAAATTAAAGTCAAAGAAAACCTTCTCACAAAGCTTTCCAGCCAAGCACAAAGCTGTCCAGCCAAGCACCAAGCACCAGGCTAGGTCAGGCACGCAACTAGCTTGCACTAGGTCAGCCAGGCTGCTCAAGAAGGAAGCTGAGCTTGGACCAGGTCAGTCAGGCTGCCGAAGCAGGCAACTGAGTGCGGGACTAGGTCCGCCAGGCGCTTGGCCCACCAGAAAAATGGTTGCTTGACCTGGAAGAATGGCTATGTCATGAATCATGTCACAAGCCAAATGAAATTTAATTTGTCATCAATCTTGAAAGAGATACAAATGTAAAATAGTAAAGTGTTATCAAATAAATTTTATTTGTTGACAAAGAAAGAAACCTTGAATCAAAGCGGAATTTAATTCATAAATTGTATCTTTGTGAAAAATGAAAAATACACAGTCATAATGAGTAATTTAACTACTAACATTTACTTTCTATCATTTACTTTATGAAACTACCATTTAATTTTTGTCATTTACATTTCCGCAACAAACATTTATTTATTGCTTTATTCTTTATTCTTTATACCAACCCTTCAAAAGAAGTGGTATGGTTAACTTCTAACTTTATTCTTTACCAACCTTCCATAAGGAAATACTTTGGTTAATAAAAGGAAATGGAAATAAATATCACTCATTATCAATTATGTTAATTTGCTAAATTCAAACCATTAAACCGGTGTTGGAATTTATTCCACAAAACTGAGATGGTATGAAGTTGTTAATAATTGAATAAAGCAGCTAAGTTTTTGATCCAATGAAATATTCTTGAAACCATTATGTCGGCGTTGAAAATTATTTGCAACAACGCCAAGATGGCGAGCAAAGAATAAACTAGTCATTAAATAAATTGATCGGAAACTGTCACACGCCCTAAAAAATCTTTCAAGAAAATTTCAGACAAGTTTCCGATCAATTTATTTAGTGATAACCAAAATTCACCATCTTTTTATTTAGATCCCATTTTGGTGTACCATCTTCTATTGATTAGCAATTCCTCAGAAACCGCACCAATTTTTCTTTGACTTTAATTTCTTCCAACCAAGACCAAGTTGCTCAGTCATGCTTAAGTTTACGCATGCACCTTACCATGCTTAGTTTTAACCACACATGTGTCATGTACTTTGGCTTGATTTCTTCAAGGTGAAGAAAGCTTTCTTTCTTCAAGCCTAAGCATTCTTTTTGGTCCAATTTCCTACGAAACTCAAAGAAAACTTGGACAAGAGGTTATCAAAAATCATATTATTCAAACACAGAAAATTTCTTTAAAAAGTGTTGAATTAAGCCATTGTGCCTTTATCAAAGAAAACTTGGACAAGTGGTTATCAAAACTCATATTATTCACAATAAAAAATCATATTATTCAAATAAAACACTTGCAATCCAATCAACTATTTTGTATACTTAGTAATAATGCTCTTTAAGTTTACAAAACTTTCAAACACTTTACTTCATGCAACTCAGAAAAATAACTTTGAAAGTTTGAGTTCAAGTTGCTAGAAGTGTAGAAAACTATTTTATAAAAGTGTAGGAAAGTTGTGAGAAAAGTGTGAAAGAGATGTTAAATGATTGTGAGTTCTAAGGCCTTTAAATAGGCTTTCCAATCAGTCATTGTACCTTTATGAAAGAGTAGGAGTTGTTTGGGATGAAAACCCTTGAGTTTCAAACTTGAAAAACTGATGTAACAACTCTCAGTAACCGATTACAGTAAGTGGGTAATCGGTTACCCAAACATGACGTTTTGAAAAATTACATTGAGTAATCGGTTACTCAAACTTTCTGTCTAACAGTGAATTAAAATTCACTTAGAGTAATCGGTTACTCAAATTTGAGTAATCGATTACTCCAATTCAAATTTTGTTGGATAACTGATTCTCACTCATGTAACCTGTTACTCAAATTTTAATAACCTGTTACACAGTATTTTGAAAAATGTTTTCATTTAAAACTTGAAGTG